>NW_009725458.1:0-77168 GCF_000703405.1 Apaloderma vittatum
AAGGGCAGCGAAGCTGGGGAAGGGTCTGGAGCACAAGTCTCGTGGGGAGCGGCCGAGGGAGCTGGGGTCCTTGTCTGGCGAGGAGGAGGCTGAGGGGAGAGGCCCTGTCGCTCTCTGCAGCTGCCTGACGGAGGCTGTAGCGAGGTGGGGATCTGTCTCTTCTGCCAAGTAACGAGCTGCAGGGTGAGAGAGAAAGGCCTCAGATTGCTCAAGGCGGGGGTTATAGTGGATATTGGGAAGACTTTCGTTACTGAAAGAGTTTCAGGCGCTGGAACGGGTTGCCCAGGGCAGTGGCGGAGCCCCCGTCCCTGGAGGTGTTTAAGAGTCCTGCAGACACCGTGCTGAGGGATGTGGTTGTAGTCGAGGACCTGGCAGCGTTAGGTTAATGACTGGACTCGGTGATCCTAAAGGTCTCTACTAATCTAGTCCATTCTCTGAAAAGTCCAGTGAGGCTGGAATATGGCATTTTAAGTTATCTTAAGCCTTTACAAATTGCGTAGGTAACTGCGCCTTCTGCATGTGGCACCACTGATGCTAAATCTGCTCGTCTTTGCAGGTAACCATGGATCAGGTAATGCAATTCGTGGAGCCCAGCCGCCAGTTTGTGAAAGACTCCATACGACTTGTTAAAAGGTGCACCAAGCCTGACAGGAAAGGTAAAGCACATAATAAACCAGAACACAATCCTTATTTCATCCTACATCTTACCATGTTTCTTTCCACATCTGTCTTGATTTGTCATGGATGTTTCTCATCGTCCGATATGATACTTAAAATTGAGCAGATATTAATGGGTTTATAGTTCTGCATATAACAAACTTGAATGTGTCCTTTTCTGGTGCATACTCAGTCAAGTGTGAGTGGTGCTAAAACTCATCTTATGAAATGGCTAATTAGCTGAAATCAGCCATTCTGAGATGGCTGATTTCAAGATGTCATTTTGATACAGGAAAGTAGTGTTTTTCATGTATTAGATAAACTGATCTGAGAAGAACTGGTGTGCATTTTGAAATGACAAATGCAGCAGTCAGGTTTGACTCATTGCAGTCAACTTGGGGGAAATTCTGGAGGAAACACTTGATTTTAGGAGAATCGCAAGGAGCTAGAATTGCTTGTAGCAGTGCCCCTTCAGTACTTCACAGTTGTCTGAATTCCTTCTTGGGACAGGAAGAACTTTGTTGCTGGAAGTATAGAAGAGATTTTTAGACTTTCTCAAAGGCATTAGAGAGAAGCTGTAACTAACCAGAATGCCACTGGTCCTTAATGGTAGCAGTTACCATGCTTTATTCACATGCTCAGGATGAAGTTCACTGCCATCTTTAGAGATCAGTAAGGAATTTCTTACATTGTCAGACAGGCAGGTTTATGAGGGGCTGTTTACCTTCTTGGTCCACTTCATGGCTGACGCCTTAAAATAATTTGGCATATCACTTAAGTACTTGATTTTTGCAGGAACTTAAGATGCAGTCTCCATGTGACAGACATAAATGCAGCTTTTCCATTTCTGATGCTATATTATTTTCAGGATTTGTAGGGATATGAATGAAAGATAATGGAGTAAATGTGCTGTGAATTGTTAACGGACTCTGGGTATTTCTGATTTTGCTTATTAAAAAACCTGAGATTGGCCACACTTTGTAGAAAGCAGCACCTTCTCTCTTAAAATCTCACCTGTCTTCTGAAAAAGGGGATTTGTTTCTCAGCATCAGTGCAGTTTGCTTCTGTTCAGTTCTGCTTCCTGTGTTAACATTACTGTTTCCTAAAAAGAGAACTCCATGCTGGTTGCTGTAGTGCACATCTCCTGTATGCCACACATGAGGATTCCTAGAATAATTTTTTTTTTGTTTTGCAGAGTTCCAGAAGATTGCCATGGCAACAGCAATAGGCTTTGCGATAATGGGATTTATTGGTTTCTTTGTCAAATTGATTCACATCCCAATCAACAATATCATTGTGTAAGTAAATATAACCTCACTTTCACTGTTACATTCATTTTTACCTGCTCAATTTTAAACAGAGGATCCATGTTACTTTAGTATCTATGCATTTTACCTCTTAGTGTAATATGGCAGGTATTAATTGATTCAAAGGACTTGATCAGGAAGAATGTTGTTAATTTAGCACGCCACAAATATTAGATCCGTAGTTCTTCAGGTATTCTGCTCCAAAACTGAACGTCAAATATTGTGATTTCCAGTTCCTCACTGTGTGTTTGATCATAAGAACATTTATCTTATTTGGATCTTACATACTCTTACTGTTTCCAGTTTATACTTTGGATAGCTGAAGTAAATGCATGGATAGTAAGGTAAAGAAAATTGATTGTGTTGGCACAGAACAAAGTTTGTTTGTTTTTCTTTTACTGAGTGCTTAGATATGTTTGACACTTTGAATGTGTAACTGTGCTCTGTAAAATACTTTTTGGAAGGAATGTTTCAGCATGAAAAACTTGACCCTTAAGTTGACTGTCAGCCACGGTTCCAACTTACTAAGGCTACCATTAAAATGCCTCAGATTCTCCAGAGCTGATGTAATCCCTTTTCTAGCACTGGAACAGGTTCAATACTATTCCATGACCTGTGACATGTGGCTTGATTACACCAGTAAGAGTGGTCCTCTGGGCAAAGGGAAACATATGAAAATAGGACATAAGCTGTAGCGGTAGTAATGTCTGTCCTAACAAGCCAATGGTGGGAGGATAAACTAGACTTCAGATGGGATCACTTGATATTTGAAACTGATTATTTTTTTCTCCCAACAGAGGTGGCTGAATATTCATCATGAAGAACAAGCCGTTGTGACACTTGCTGCAAAGATTTCACAGCTTTAACTTGTTTGCTATTAAACAGGCTCAGTTTGGGTTTTCAAATGTTCTTGTCATCTTCTTCTTTTAAAGTGTATGTGATCCTACCTGTCTGTATTACAGGCTTGGGTTTTTTTAGTAGTAGTAGAGTGGTGGGGGTTTTTTTTCCGCTTGTTTTGTTACTTCTTTTCAGCTGTGATGGAACCATTCAGGTAGGAAGGAACCTTGGGAGGTCTCTCATCCAACCTCCTGCTGTCGCGTTCAGATGAGGTTTCTTAAGGCTTTGTCCAGTGAAGTATTGGAAACCTCCGAGGGTGACCACTGAAGCTGTTCTAATGCTTAACTTACTGCTTAGTAAATAAACAGCATTGTTCCAGCAAAAGTAGACAGCAAGAAAACAGCGTTTCTGTATCCTCTCACGGGATGATTTAAAAGTCAGTTGACTGGAATTCTGGAATCACCAACATTACCCTGAATTCCTTTTGACATTTTCGAGTCCTGTTAGGTTATATTATGTTCTTGACTAGAAGAACACTCCAGCAAATAAAAAACTTGCATTGCTAGTCCTGATTCTGATGGCATAACTAAGAAAGGCAAACTTAGTTGGTTACTAAGATGTACAGTTTAACATTAATTTGTCAGATACTAAGCAGTCCTTCACCAAATCAACAACTTGCTCACACCATTGGACAGGATATACACCCCTTTTGGATACTGTTTCTGTAAAAGAACTGTACCTAGAATTATAAAGGGCTCTGCATTTGTTGACCTGGAAGTTACCATTAATAAATCATTCAGTGTTTTAATTTTAAAAAGCTATGGTAGATGCAATGCTCTTCTTCCTCAGATTGAGATTTAGAAGTCTGTGTTTCCTTCCATAAAGCTTATTGTAAGTGTTTGGTATCTGCAGAAGCTACAGTGCTGCTTTTATTACAGACTTTAAAAGCACTTAGTACTGGGAAACCTGATATTACAGTAAAACTGAAGCTTCTTCAGCATGCAAAATTTGATTCAAAAGTTCAGTTAGTGCTCTCCTTGATAAATAACAAGATTCTTGAGAATCTTTCAACATTTAATACGTTACAAATCAGGACAGAAAAATGAGATTAACTACTCTTGGTGCCATCACCTTTTAATTATGTTATACTATATGCAGCTGTGTACTGCATTTCCTTGTGCCAAAGGGGAAGAAACAGTTCAGTACTGGAATAAAATACTCCATAAAATAGTCTGAACTAACCAGATAAGCAGGAGCAGTTTCTTTACAGTCATTTCTGTTTGTGATTGTATTGGGTAGCAACTCGTGTCTTCTGAGGTATCAGAATGAAGTCTTTAGTTACTGCTACTAATCGTGGTTTGATCTCAAGTGACTTTTATTTCAGACTTATTTTCTATTCAGTACATAAAATTCAGTGCCTGCTTATATCTTTCAGAACAGCTTCACCATCTTAATTCAGTGAAATTCTGCAGTAATTTGAGTAGAGTCAGATCAGAAAAAGGCAGCTGTAGCTGGTCTTATCTTTTGATAGCCATCGTCCACAGCAAAGGCTTGTCCGTCTCAATGGTCACAATCCCAGAGTTGTCATAGGTGTTGGAAGTACTGACGAGCGTTCCAAACTTCAGCACCTGGTTAGCTGTGAAAAATAAAGAAGCAGCTTAGTGGTACTCCTGAAACAAATGCATTGATGTGCGTTTATTGTTTCAACGACTGCTGCTCCTGCAAAGCAGAGAAAAACAGCTGAGTAAATCTAACCCAGATAAACAACATCTAAAATAGCTACGTTAAAATATTAATTAGAAGGCTTGTATGAGACTATTTGATGACCTGTAGAGGGAATAAATTAATACTTAATCCCCAAATTAGCATTTTGAGTTTACAGCAGGTTATTACAAAAGCAGATTGTCAAATGTTCCCCAGAGTTTAACATCTGGAAATTTGGATTTCATTAGCATCAGCTCAAGTACGAGTGCTAGACAAGGTATTTAAAGGACGCAGAGGATCTTGCTGTGTAGTTCTAAATAAAGGGTTTGCTTTAGCTCAGCAACAAACCTATAATCTCTTAAAATATTAACATTTTAGAGGAAAGGCCAGCAGATAGAAGCGATAGTATTTTAAAACTTTTACTTTGAAGTGACTTGCATCTTTTCTTCTATTGCAGCCTAGTGAAGCAGGTGCCCATCTGCAGTAGAAACCAAGTGGTGTTACTTGTAACAAATAGCTAATGACAATTTTAGGGGAGGGTAACCCAGCCAACAGGGCAGTTGTAATGATAATTCTGAAATAGCCAACATGTCTTAATAGACCTGACATGTCTTAAGGAGTACAGAGAGTTACTACAAGCTGAGACCAAAGATAGAAGCTGCCCCCCCAAACTGAAAAATGAAGCTTAACTTTTATCTTCCCTTTCCTCCCTTTTGGGGATAGTGTTGCTTGCATTTTGCAAACATGGGAACTTCCCTGAAGGACGTCTAAGACCAGTCATTTCTGTATTAGTCCTTGCTCATATAAAGGTTCAGAGTAAGAACTCTTTGGTTTAGTTTGTAAAACAAGCCAAGTGACAGCTCTTCTTCGCTGACGCCAGAATTACGTTTCCATGGAGGATACAAGGGGAGCTGCAGGTGGGGAGAACCGTTGGGACAGATCAGCAAGACTCCGTGTCTTGGCAGAATTGCCAGATCTCATGTTAATACTGAAGGAGGAGCAAACCTCTGGATTTGCTATCAAGTGGCCCCACTGCAAATGGAGATCTCCCCTGGTCAAGGGGTGTGCAATACAACATACTAAACTCTAGTTCATGATTTGCCCAGGAGACAAACACTCTAGTTGTAGATGTGAACATAGGCTACAGTAAGTTTGGGTGTAGTAATATATCATTACTATGCATATTAAAACTGTCTACCCATTGCTAGAAGTTGTGCATGAGGAATTGAAAATGACAGCCTGGCAAAAGGCAGGACATAGGACGTGCCTCAGAGTCTCCTGCCAAATCGGTGCTCCCACTCTTGTTACTAGCCTAGAACGGACTGGAGAGGAGGTTTAAGCTGCTAGATGTGCTTGGTTGGAATGAGACAGCAAGACCAGAGTTTCCCTCCTGAAGACTCCTGCCATTTGAATCACTCAGGAGTTCAGGGCGTAACTGCAAGGCAGTGCAGAGGTTCAGCAAAGAGGGGCCAAAAAAAGTAAAAAAGTACTGTACTAGCTCAATTATGTACCTAAAATAAAAGTGCTAGATTCTACCAGGACGATTTTGGACACACAACAGGCTCCTAGACAAATTCCGGAATGAACGAAGTCTGGTGTTTGCCTTTGGAAGAGACAGCAGAGGCCGGTTGCCCTTCTGGAAGCGGATGCGCTGGACTGAGTTGGCAGAGAACCCAGATTTCACCCTTTGCAGGTCATTTAATGAAGATGAGGTAACACGGGGGCAGGGTCCCCTGTGTAAAAATATTCCCGAAGCAGTGTCTGAAGTGTTATGGTCAAGTTATGAATGCTTCTGGTTGGTTTTAAGTAGGAAAGAACCTTAAATAGTTTAAATATTTGTTGACACACAAATTATCCATTTTAGGTTAGTATATATTGAAGCTTGAAGGGCTGGAGGAACTTTGTGGATCAATTCCTATGCTGTATAAGCCCACTCATTTAATATAATTTATTGCTTCTTGCTCAAGACTGTCAGAATAATGTCTCAGCTTTGCATATGAAATCATGGCTCCGCAGAAGGCAAGAATTAAGAACAACATGGCAGCTTAATGAAACAAAATCTAAAGCAGTATTTCTTCATGCATAAAATGAAGTTAAAATCTTGCCTTTTTTTTCTTTCAATAAAAAGTTCTTGTCCACTAGATGGAGCCTTTTATCTTTCAGTAGCAGATTTTCTTCTGCGCAAAGATCAGTTTGGAATGAAGTGAAAAAATGGAAAAACTATAAAGCAGTACTGCTCATTCACGTGGCTCAAATGGACCAATTCCAAGTACTTGGTTTCACAACCCGCCAACATTTCAACTAATATAATTAAAAACGTGTGTTTTCCATTCAATGAATGAACAGTAATTGATGTGAAAAAATAGGTTTAAGCCAGTAAAGGAAATAAGAGGATGTACGTACCTACAGCTTCTAAGAAAACTGCCTGCTGTGTCATGCACTATGATACAAAGACCATTATTTCTTAGACATCCCTTTTGCTGACCAAATTGTATGACAAAGGAGGCCTCATTAATCCTAAGACTGTCCATTTCCACTATTTTATTGCTCATTTTTGATACTTTTTTAATGCAGAAAAGCATGAAATGCAGAAAAGCGAAAAATGTTAATTTCAGATGTAAGATTCTGAAAACTGATGAATCTTACAGTTACCAGAACATCTGGAAATGTTAACAAAATACACCCTATAAGTAATCGAGCTATATATCAGAAAAAAACCAAACCAAAACACCAACAAAAAAAGGCGCAAAAAAGGCCAATTCTAAAAATGTATTTTAAAACCTCTTATATTTATACTGCTACCATGGTTGCAAATTTTATTTTTTTAGTAGATGGTACTGAAAATGAGACCTAAGCCTTGACTGCAACGTGTTCACCGTTGCGCTGCAGGCTTTTGGCCCAGAAACTGAGAACTAGGACGGACTTATTATAGCTAGACTGGGTCTTGTCATGTTAGGTGCTGCAAAAACACTAACTCTCAATATCAGGTTATTCCTCTTAATAACCATATTCAAGATCTAGTAGACGTATCATATATGGCAAAAGCAAATTATGCCATTAATTAGAAAGCCTTAATTAAACAAGGAAGCCCTCTAGTTATTCCTACATCTATACCAAAACCACAGTGAAATCTGGACAGCTGAGAGAGAGGCTTTTAGCTGCAGTATCTAATGGTCATGACGGAAGAGAAGTTTAGAAGATGCAAGTCCTTTTTTACCATGAAACAGATTTAGTGAAGGAAGTGACTTGGTGTGAGAATGGCGAGTCAAGCCTCGTGCCTTTTACCTGAAGACAGGTAACGCATATGGAAGCCTTTTGGAAAGCCCTCCCATGCAGTCATGTAGCACGTGTCCCCACTTCACGGGATTTCACCAACAACTCAGGGACTTACTGCTTTTACCACAAATAACTGAGAATAAAACAGCATCACGATAAGCACATCCCATGTAGATAACTGCAGTATCTGCACTATGCTTCCTTTTCTCAACTGTGTATCTCAATTACTTTCTGAAATATGTAAAGTCACAGCTTGCTGATTTCCACCACTGGAAATAAAAGTAGGTACAGGAATACAAGCAGATTGCTACTGCTGGCATGGGTGTTTAGAATATCAAAATAATTAATTATTAATTAAAAGCCTTATTATAGTGAAAATAATACTCTTCCCCCTTGGCAAATGCTGCATCAAAATGATAGAAAATTAAGATCAATAAGCTGAACAACAAGTTAAAGTGAAATATTGAATTACCATTTGGTATCCTATTACAGTTTATCTGGAGAGGATTTCCCTGAAGTTCTATGTTAGGAGCAAAAATCTGCATTTAAATGGAGATGCATTAGTAACGCACGAGCTAGTACTTTGCAAGTCACCCTGTGTCTGCAGAACAGCAGCATTAATTTTGCTATTTAAAAATAAAAACCGAATAGTTTATAGACTGATTTTCTTTCCATTCCTTCTAGCTTTACACTTGTGATTAGACTGACTTCACTGGAGTTAATATTGATTTACACTGATGGATGCAAAGGAAAAGTTGGGTCCTTGATCTCTGCAGTGGGAACTGCAAAACTGGAAGTTGCAAATAACAGTAATTTATAATAAAACACGAACTATTTTCAATACTGACACAACACAGAGGTACCATAAAGGCTTGCTGAGTCTGCTCGGAGGGGACAGGTTAGCCTGTCCTGGTATAGATCCCTTCAGGGCCAAGGGGAGCTTTGAATAAGCAGAGGTTGCACCAGGCAGTTTCTATAGCTATTGTAACTTGTGGTACCTGGTTTTGTAGTACAGAACAATGGTTTTGTCACCAAAACAGCCCCGTATGAGCAGGCTTACAAAGGCATCGAGAGGGTACAGGGTGAAAGGGGCCCAGCAGGCAGGGCTGGTAGTTATTCCACCGGTTCAGATGCTGGCAAAGGCTCTCTGGGCAGGGGCTCTGCAGCAAAGAACTAGCCTCATGTCAGTGGGAATTCAGGAGATGACAACAAAAGCACTGGCTGTCAAGGCTTAATGATTTCATTTAAAAAGAGAGAAGAACATGTTAACAGAACTATGTGTTCCACTCTGGATAGAAATCACCCAGATTGGGTGAGCCTTCAGAAATGCAAATGGATGTCAGAAGTTTTCACATTTATTTCCAGCACCCATTTTTTTTTTCCATATATTTTTTTCAGCTTTGTAATCATGGTGGTACTGTAAGAATAACTTGAACTCCTCCTGTCACATCACCTGCTTGGTAGCAATTTGAAATGATAAGCTGATAAGAATGATGCTAATAAATAGAGTGCTTTCTACGCAGATGTCTCTGCTGCTGCTAGCGCTTCACCAAAATCAACAAGAATCATTAACTGCAGGAAGTTTCCATGGCTATTAGCAGCATTAGCACTACAACAAGATGTGATCCAGTGTTTGTTCAAAATCATTTTAGCTTCTTAATTAAAGTGGCCCAGAAAGTCTGACGCAGAAACTGTGTATATTATTTTCAGTAGTGCCTTTCCAGTCTAGATATGATAAAAGTTGTACCGATACAGAAGTGATTTACCAAAAGAAAGTCAGGGAAGTAGCTGGCCTGGAAGATTGTTTCACTAAGCTAAGGGCAAAAGCAGACCACGAAGTAATTTAAAGAATTTAGTTCGGCCAGTAAGAAGCAGTGTGTTTTCTCCATTTTTGATAATTTCCAGTAATTTGTATAATGTTTATCAAACTACTTACAAGTCTTGAGGGGCTATACAAGTGACAGGTACTATTAATAACAGTGTTAGAGCAATGAAGAAACAGCTGCAAAAAAAGAATTATAGCTTCAGTTTGACAGTCGCTACTGTAGAGATCCTGCATATAATCTAGACAAAGTAACTTGTTGCTATTTTGGTCTCTCTCTGCTTCATGTTGTGAGATAAAGAACGCTATTCTCATGAGAACAAGGGGCAAGAGTAATGCTAAGATGCATCAGCTAATGAATTGTATTAGTTCGAAGCTTATCATTAAGACACTTCATAGCACACATCATCCTATTAGGCTGCCATGCTTAGAGACATCACTTAGTCATGCAAAGCCAAGAATGGCAATGTGTTACAACACAGAAACCTGAGATTAGCTAAAAACAATGGTGTTCTGTCTTGGCATGCGAGTCTGAAGCTCTGGTTTGACATGACAGCAAAGAACCTAAAAATACTTGCTGTTTTGAAAGCTGCTGCACTGCCACATTGATACAATGCATCTAATGGTGAAATATACTGAGATTATTGGAGGAAGATATGCAAATGATCCTAGCAAATGACCACATGCAATGCTGCAGAAAGGAGTGAAAATCCTCCTACATTCCATGTGATCGAGCTGTTGGAAACTGAGAAGAGAGACAAGGAAAGAGGAGGGAGAGGCAATCTTTTCCTGATCTAGATCTCAGGGCTAGCAGACTACGTCCATGTATTTAGGCATCAAACAACTTTGCACCAGAAATCTGTTCAACAAACCCAGATCCAGGACTGACCTTGATCAACATCTTGCCTCTAGCTACAGTCCTTTTCCAGCACTTCACATAAAGATGAAAAAACCCACCCTCTCACAAAAATCCTTCAATGTGTTTTTAAGTGTGATATTAGTTGACAAGAACATAGTTAATTATTTTTCTCTTCTATTTTTTGGCATCCTGATAGAACCTGTCACATATATATTCATAAATTCACAAGAGGAAGTAGAAGAGGGTTTTAGAACACATGCATAATACAAATCTTCCAGCTTCTCACTGCTGCTCCCATCATTTGCAAAAACATGCAGATACAACAATTATTCCTGTAACATCCGAACTGGGCCTGTAGCTGAAATATGAGAACGTGGATATTTTCACAGTGAACACCTATACAGCTTGGGTTAAATGGGGATCTTGCTCATCCGCCCCGCAAAGGAGAACAGCAGCACTGCCATCAACACTGTGCAGAGGTCTCAGCCAACCTCTTCTACTGCCTACTAGCACGTAGGAAGAGTCCCCAGTGTCAAGTCTGCCATCAAATTTAGCTGTGCTCCGCTTCCTTTCTCTATGGTGAGGATGTGATTTTCCCAAGGGACTTGATCTAAAGCCAGTCCCTAGCCAGCCCTGAAAAACAAATTTAAGCAGGCTAACTTCTCCTCCTTATCACTTCTGCCAACACTAGGTGAGCTCCATATTGAGAGCCCTGTTCTGCCACACAAGTTGCTCTGTCACTGGCCTACAGTGTCACAATTAAATTAAATATAATTTGACAAAGCTCTGTAAAGGTTCAGTCCTTAACTCCAGCTTCTGCCATGTTTTGTAGGGGGAAGAACCAGAGGAGCTGAACAGTAGCAGCCTGGAACTAGTAATTGAGGCAGGACAAGGGTGGTTGCACACCATGTGCAATGCTACAATAGTGAAGGAACCCTTCCCCCCAAGTCCAGCCCCATCAGAACGGCCCCAGTCCACGGCTGCTCCCCACTGGAAGCCACATACGTGCCACAGACTCTTGACCACCAACTGTAGGGCTTCTTGCTCCCAGATCTCATGTCAATCAAGTTGCCAGACCAGACAAGACTATTAAACTGTGCCAGAATAGTGGAAATGGCACTCAAAGATCTCCTCTGACCACATAGAAGAGAACAGTTGCCTTCAACTCTGAGCACTGATCAGGGTGCAAAAAAAGAAGCTGCCCTCTGTGTGCCCTTCCACACCAAGCCCCAGGACAGCTGGTTGCATAGTGGCTTGCAGAGGGCATTACTTGTCTTGAACACAAGCAGCAGCCTCTCTTAGCTACCTGCACTTTATACAAATAACTAATTTTGATCAAATTAAATCCCTGACAAATAATTTATTATGCAAGCTTTAACAGTGAACCGCACTATTTCCTAAAAGAGTTTTATGGAAATATGATATTACATTTACATGGAAAAATGAAAAGACCAAACTAGAATATTCATCCTTATGCACAAAAGGCATCATCAATAAAGCAGCTGCGCTTTTGTCTAAAATATTTCTCTGGAAGCGGGTAATTATTATTTAAAAAACTCACAATGATCTGCTTCTGACAGCTCACAAGGTACATGTTCATCTACTTGCTGTCCCTGGCAGCTGATCTATTCTGAGCGCAAGTGATGAACTAATAAAGTCTATTATACTTCTAATAGAAAAGTAATTCCATTTATCTTTACCCTTCCTAGCAGCATCGCTTCCTTTCACTGTGTTGGGGTGGGATGCTGTAAGAGGTTTCTAAAATGTGCTTATTTTCACCCCTACAATTGCTGTGCATTACTTAGAATTTTAGATTGCTCTGCTTTCTTCAGAAAAAAACAATTAGAAAGAGATAATATCACCCTGAGGATGAAGCAAAAGCAATTATTTCTGTCATAAAATGTCCCCCTAGATCTGCATGTGAGCAACTAAGCTTTTTGATTTTTAATTTTATTACTTAGTCTTTCTGTTAACAAATAATTAATATGATTACTAACACCCTATGTACCTCTAATGTCTATACTATTTCAATTATAAAGCCATTACTGATGCTTATTAATTCTATTCCATTTATCTTCAAGCCTGCATGGTAAACTTAGAGCATTTGTTGACACTCATGGAGTTGCAACTCCTCCAAACTCACTCACAGGAAACCAGCAAAGTTTATCTGCTGCCACTCCTGAGTCAGAATGTGAAATTCAACAGGGGAATGCAAACCACACTGGTTTTAGTTCAGAGTCACTCAGTTTGATGACATAGCTCTCTGTGTCTTCCAAAAAATCAAGAATTTTTTTGAAAGTGTTCCCCACTGTGTCTTTACAACCTTCCTTCCCTCTAAAGTCAGTTTTTTTTTTTTTTTAAATTTCCAACAAAAATGTAACTTATGACACAGTAAAGCCTATTTTATCTAGTAACACCCGCTTCTTCCACTTTGCCCACCATTAGAACACTTTGCTTTCGGAAGGACACAGGAGTGATATCTGCCATGTATATGAATCAGCAAGTCAGTGAATATGGCTCATTTAAATTTTTGTTTGTTTGCTTTTGCAGCCTTTTTTTGGATGCAAGATTCAGATTTGTTGTCAATGCTGCTGAATACAAACGCTGCTATATAATCATAGAATGGTTAAGATTGGAAGGGACCTTGAAGATCATCTAGTTGCAACCCCTCTGCTGTGGGCAGGGACATATCTCTCTCCCACTAGACCAGGTTGCTCAAAGCCCCATCCAACCTGGCCTTGAACGCTTCCAGGGATGGGGCATCCATAACCTCCTTGGGCAACCTGTTCCAGTGCTTCACCACTCTCATGGTAAAGAATTTTTTCCTTATATCTAACCTAAATCTATCTTCTTGCAGTTTCAGGCCATTGCCCCTTGTCCTATCACTACAGGCCTTTGTAAAAAGCCCTTCTCCAACTTTCCTGTAGGCCCCTTTCATATATTGGAAGGCCACTATCAGGTCACCCCAGAGCCTTCTCTTCTCCAAGCTGAATAACCCCAGCTACCTCAGCCTGTCCTCATAGCAGAGGCTCTCCAGCCCTCTAATCATCTTTGTGGCCCTCCTCTGGACCCACTCCAGCAGATCCATGTCCTTTCTGTACTGTGGGCTCCAGAACTGGATGCAGTATTCCATGTGGGGCCTCACCAGAGCAGAGGGGAAGAATTAACTCCCTTGACCTACTGGTCACACTCCTTTTGATGCAGCCCAGGACAGTTCGCTTTTGGGCTGCAAGTGCACACTGCTGGCTTATGTTGAGCCTCTCCTCAACTAACATGCCCAAATCCTTCTCCTCAGGGCTGCTCCCAATCTGCTCTCCGCCCAGCCTGTATGTGTGCCTGGGATCGCCTCGGCCCAGGGGCAGGACCTTCCACCTGGCCTTGTTCATAACCTCTCAAGCCTGTCAAGGTCCTTCTGGATGGCATCCCTTCCCTTCAGCATGTCAACCGCTTCACAGAGTTTGGTGTCATCAGCAAACTTGCTGAGAGTGCATTCCTTCCCACTGTCCATGTCACCGACAAAGATGCTAAAACAACACTGGTCCCAGTACTGATCCTTGTGGCACACCACACATCACTGGTCTCCACTTGGACGTTAAGCTGTTGATTGCAACTCGATTCCTTATCCATTGAGTGGTTCATCCATCAAACCCCTATCCTTCAAGATGTCATGTGGGACAGTATCAAATGCTTTGCACAAGTCCAGATAGATGACATCAGCTGTGCTTCCCTCATCCACTGACACTGTAACACCATCGCAGAAGGCCGCCAAGTTTGTCAGACACAATTTGCCTTTGATGAAGTCATGTTGGCTGCCACCAGTCACCTCCTCTATATCCATGTGCCCTAGCAGCTTTTCCAGGAGGATCTGCTCCATTATCTTGTCAGGCACAGAGGTGAGACTGATGGGCCTGTAGTTCTCCAGGTCTTCCTTTTTCCCCTTTCTGAAGACGGGGGTTATGTTTCCCCTTTCCCAGCCAACGGGAACCTCTCCAGACCGCTACAGTTTCTCAAGTGTGATGGCAAGTGGCTTAGTGACTTCATCTGCCAGTTCTTTCAGGACCCGTGGATGGATCTTGTCAGGTCCCATGGACTTGTGCACCTTCAGGTTCTTTATATTGTTCTGAACCTGGTCTTCACTCACAGTGGGCAGTTCTTCAGTACCTCAATCTCTGCCAGTCCTCTCTGCAACTGGGGCAGTGTAGCTGGAGCCCTTGCCAGTGAAGACTGAGGCAAAAAAGCCATGGAGCACCTCAGTCTTTTCAACATCCTATGTGACCAGCTGCCCTGTTTCCTTCTGGAGTGGTCCTACATTTTCCCTAGCCTTCCTTTTGTCGCTGACAGATCTATAGAAGCCTTTCTTATTGTCCTTGACATCTCTAGCCAGATTTAATTCCAACAGCGCTTCAGCTTTCCTAACCTGATCCCTCACTACCTGGTCAACTTCTTTGTAATCCTCCCAGGTTGCCTGTTCTCTCCCGTATGCCCTATAGGCATTTTGCATTTGAGAGTGTCCAGGAGCTCCTTGTTCATCCATGCAGGCCACCTAGTGTTCTTACCAGTTGCCTTCTTTGTTGGGATTCATAGCTCTAGGGCTTGAAGGAGGTGATCCTTGAATATTAACCAGCTTTCCTGGGCCCCTCTTTCCTCCAGGACTTTATTCCATGGAATTCCACCAGGCAGATCTCTGAGGCTGTCAAAGTCAGCTCTCTTGAAATCCAGTATCGTGAGCTTACTGCTCTCCTTTCTTACTGCCCTAAAGATCCTGAACTCCACCATTTCATGGTCGCTGCAGCCAAGGCTGCCCCTGAGCTGCACACTCCCTCACAAGCCCCTCCTTGTTAGTAAGAACAAAGTTGAGCAAAGCATCTCTTCTTGTAGGCTCCTCTAGCACTTGGAGAAGGAAGTTGTTACCGATGCATTCCAGGTACCTCTTGGATTGCTTATGCCTTGCTATGTTGTCACTCCAACAGTTATCAGGATGGTTGAAGTCCCTCATTAGGACGAGAGCTTGTGAATGTGAGGCCACTTCTATCTATCTATGGAGAGCCTCATCCCATCAGTCATGCTGGTCAGGTGGCCTACAGCAGATGCCCATTACAATGTCACGTGCCTGTGCCTTCCCTTTAAACCCAACCCATAAAGTCTCAGTCATTTTCTCATCCATCCCCAGAGCTCTGTGGACTCCAACCTGTCAGTGACATAAAGGGCAAGATCCCTTCCCCTTCTTCCCTGTCCATACCTCCTAAACAGCCAATATCCTGCCATTCCCACACTCCAGTCACAGGTGTCATCCCACCAAGTCTCTGTGACGCCAATGATATCATAATCCTGCAGGCAAGCATGTATCTCTAACTCCTCTTGCTTATTCCTCATACTATGCACATTCACATAGAGGCACTTTAGCCGGGTGACTTGCTGACTGGTAATTCCTTCTCCAGTACCTCAGGTGCTCTCCCTCCTGTCTGTAACCCATCAATAGCATTTACATCTTTGCTGCCACACAGATCTTACTCAAATGAAATGGCAGAGCGAGAGTCCTTGCTAGTCCACCTACAAGCCCTGACATGTTTCCTTTAGGCTTATTCCTAACAGGCCCAGTTATCTCGCGTTTCCCCTTCTTATCTAGTTTAAAGCCCTGTCAATGAGCTCTGCTAACTCCTGCCCCGAGATCCTTTTTCCCCTCTGGGACAGGTGCATCTCATTAGTTGCCATAAGGCCAGGTGTCTCATATAGGAGCCTGTGACCAAAAGACCCAAAGCCCTGTTGATAACACCAGTCCCTGAGCCATGGATTGATCTGGTGACTCTTTCTGTTAATTCTCTCATTCATGATTGCCACTGAAGGGACAGAGGAGAACACAACTTGCGCTCTTGAATCCTTAAGCAGCTGTCCCAAGGCTCTGTCCCAGACTTCCCTGTGAAGTGGGTCTGGACGGCATATTGGCCCCTCTGTCCCCCTCAGTAGAGGGTCACCCACAACAATGACCCATCTGCTTTTCTTTTTTGGAGCCAGATGTGATGCTGGGTCTGTGGTGACCCAGTCTTTTTGACACTCCTGGCCTGGGTGAACCATCCTCCTCTTCAACAGCCAGTTCCTCCTGCAGGACTCCATACCCATTCTGCAAGGGCAACTGAGAAGGTGGGGGAGGTTGGGAGGGGACTTTCCTGCCTCCCAAAGCAGGCACCTGTTTCCATTGCCCCTCTTCTCTGAGGTCCACTCCTACTGCCTGGTGACAAGAGGGGAGGGGATCCTGTGATTTATGTGGGTCCTCAACCTGTTTCCTTTCTCTCAGGGAGTGGGTCCACCAGTCAATCTTTCTCTCACACTCTCTAATACTCCTCAACCTCTCCACTTCATCCTTCAGCTAAGCCACCAGGCTGAGCAGATCATTCACTTGTTCACACCTTACACAGGTGCTGTCTCTGCTACCCTCCATTGTAAGTGCCAGGCTCTGGCACTCTCTGCAGCAGAAGCCTGGATGCCTGCACATTTGTGTGGGGCCTCTGCCTGGGTGCCCACAGTTTTTCTAACAACATCTGCGGCAACCATAGCTGGATCTCTGCAAGTGACGGACCCCTTGCAACTTGAAGGTCAGTGTGGACGAGCATCCTTGACCTCTGACCACTTAGAGCGACTGAACTTACCTGGTACACCGGCAGAGGCTCAGCATCCTGCCCTACGAGCTGCAGCACCCACCGAGGCACACGCACACACTGCTTGCTCGCCCTGTGCTCTGAGGGCAGCGATGGGCCTCTGCCCTCCCTGAGGCTTCTTACAGCTGGGTGGTGCTGGCTGCCCCCATGCTAGCTCAGCAGCTTGCCAGCCCCCAGCAGAGGCAAAGCACTTTTCTCAGCTTCAGAAAAGCCCCAAGAAGAGCTTGTCGTCAGCCATTTTTGCTTCAGATCTCTTTCCCAGTGCAGTCTTACCTGCCCTGAAGCTGGTCTCTGCAGCAATGACTGCTTGGCACGTCAGTAGATCGTTTAAATGTTTGGCCCCCAAAATAAAAAAAAGAGATATTCATCATTAAAGACTAGTCCTAAGTCTCATCAACTGTCAAAAACTTTATTCAAGTGGAAAACTAGCTCCTGAGGAGCCTTTACTTAGTTGTGTGCTCTGGAAAAAGTCTGATTGATTTTGAGCAATGATTTCCAATATGAACAGCACTCTTAGGGTTGGTGTGCTTCCTCCTCCTGACCTTTGAAGAGCCCTTATTTTGTCCCTCCTCCTCCTTCTCCCCTTTCGCAAAGTGGCTAGCGATTCATCCTGTGCATTCAGAAACATGTCATCCACTTCCAGGCCCTGTGATTGTTAAGGATTCAATGGTCTGGGGGATGTTTTCTCCTGCTTCTTCTCCCCTGAGGAAGATTGCCTTAGCAGGGCTAGACCCTGCTTTCTGCCTCCACTGAGTGGAATTAAAGGCTTCTGCATTAATCATGCAGTGCCGTGTCAGGCGCTGCCCAGGCCAGGTGATGTAAGGTCTTCACCCTCGAACACAGAGGCCAGACCTACCGCTAAATTAACGTAGTGCTACACGGTGCAGTCAGAGACATTGAAGTTTTAAGAGTAAAATGGATTATACGCAGTTCAATTTTCAAACATGTTGGCCAAGATGGATTGCAACAGATTGGCACAGTGATGCATGTCAGCAGGCTCTCAGTTTTACTGTACAGAGGACTTGACATTGGCTTTTAACCTACTGATAAACCACCCCTAACATGCTGCAAGAAGTGGGAAGGAAAAGGAATTACAAATCCAGCAGTCACGAGCATAATAAAAGACTGGGCCAACTACATTACAGCTTATCTACTTCCACCAACAGCAGCTAATTTCTAGCACTTGGGGTTGAAAGACCACGATGGCTGCAACTGCGAAGTAAGGAAATATATCCACAAACAGGCTACAGGCTAGAGGGAACTGTCATAAAGTAAATCCAATTTATAACCTGTGATGTTCCTTATCTTACCTGAAATTACTGTCATCTTCAAACATTTGTCATTCCTCACTAATTATCAGTGTTTGAGGGGAGCTGTAGGAGAAACATTCCTATCAACAGCTAAGGAAGCCACCTCTGAATTTTATTTTGAACTCAAACTTATTAAATATGTTTGGGTTTTATTTGACATTGCTTTTCCCACCTGGGCCATTTGTTGTACTCAACTTTTTCCACTCTTCCTTATATTGTAGTCACTTCACAAAATGATGCCTAGCAGAATTTCACAGACATTAACTATCTGATTGTTTAAAATAATCAGATGTGAAATACATTTTTAATTTGCAAATGGGGAAAACTTTATTGAAAGCAAAATTATCTCAGAGAAAATTCAAACTTTGTGAAAAATTACTATTAAAACATTTTTGTTAGTTGTCGAAACAATGTCAGCAACTTAAGTTCCTCTTAAGCTCACATCTTTCTTAAAAGAATCTGAAGGATGGAAAATAGTACTGTAAAAAGTTGCTGATTAACCCACGTAATACCACCTAATACAACTTTTTGGAGGTGTGGCGTTGTGGGATTTAGGCACCTTTGCCTAAACTTTAGTTCTAACTGTAAGGCAACCATCTTGGCTAAAACACTGCAAGAGCGCTTAGGCCTCAAAAACTAACCATTCTCACGGCATTTATGTGGGATAATTATCTATAATTACTTTATAGTAAAATGCCTTCATAGCATTGTTCACACGTCGGAACATCAAGAAAGTTTCCAGGACAGCGTGCAGCTGGTGCATAAGGAGCTCTCCCCACAAAGGTTTCTAAGGTAACCTTAAGGGTTGGTAGCATTAAGGGAGCTCGATGATTCTGACCTTAAGAGGAAATACCACAAAGCATGGAACGTTGTGGAGATACCGTGGTCAAGCTCTGTGAACACAAAGGAACCTGGAGACGTCAAGGAGCCAGTTGACTGCACATTTACTATCCTGGGCCAAGAGTCTGTCATCGTTTGATAGAAACTCTCCTTTGGGTGAACTATGCTCATTATAATCTCATTATAATACCAAAACACACCTCCATGCCAAAAGCTACCCGCCTCCAAGGTGCGACCACCCCTCACTGAGCTCGTGCATTGAACTTTTCTATACCTTTAAATGAGAAGCGAGGAAAATTTACACCAATCACAATAAAGGTATGCATGACTAGAGTCACTCAAGCTCCACCTGAAAGGTAACAAATAATATAAAAACAGCCCAAGAGAGGGGGATGTTGGGGAAGATTCCACTATCGTCAGGGGAGATACCACCACGGACTACCTCTGACTCCTGGGATCAGTCAGCAGGCTGAGCCTCTCTTCGCCCCCCCATAGGGACGCCTTTGGTCTGAACACTTGGTCTCACCAGGTGCTGCCCCAGTATGCTTAGAAAATCTTTATAGAGCTGCTCATAATCTAATACATCTGTAACCTTTGCACGTGCTTTGCAGTCAGTCACTATGACCGGCAATCAAAATGAATTTGTGTATCTGTTGCTTTAATAAACTGCTTCTTGTCCACAACAGGAATTGTTGTCTCTCTCTTTTTTACGCAACAGGCATTAAGTGTTAGAACAGGAAAAAAGTACAGTTAAAATAATATAAGTAGGAGTGAGTATTTTTTTATCCGGAGGGAGGAATCACAAGTGTAAGAGTTTATTTCCTGTGTTATTTCTAAACTTAGGTTAACTAGGTATGTTGGCTTAAAATTGAAGAAAAATCCCCAAACCATTAATTTCTACTTTCAAATAAGGCAGATAAATATTAAAGCACACAGTATTTTCAAATTATAAACATTCCTTTAACTATCGCTGTGGTGCTTTCCTATCTATAGTTTCAACACATCTGCTATATAGCGCATGAAAAGATGGATGTATCTATGACTAACGCTCATAGGAAAATATTAATATAGCTATAATACTTTCATTTTAATTCTTCTATGCTCTACTATCCTAAATGTTCTATAACACTCAAATAAAAAAAAAATCTCTGATGTCTACATGCTTACAAAGCAAGCAGAAATAAACAAGAATATATTGACGCATCCAAAGACTAATCCTGGGATATTCCGGTCGGAGTAGATGCTTTGCGTAATTAATCAAATGCAGAAGTCTCAAAGCAAATGAGACCTACAACTATTTCACCTCTTGGATGTGGAGATAGGCACATAGTCCTCCTAATATCATAACTTTAGGTGTATATCACTACTTATCACTGGAAGCCATCCAGCAACAGGGCCACTCCATCTCCAAGGATACCTTAAAACCTAGAGGATGTCTTCTTCAAGCTTTGGACCCAACATCAAGCTTAGCGATCCATGAACAATTATATCTATTTTGTAATTTAAGGCATGACCTCCTACCAAACTGTTTGTTTATTCTGGAACAGGCAGCACTGGTCTCCTAGAAATGGGCAGGCTTGTTTTAAGACCATCAGAATAATACCGCATACATGCCTAATACAATGCAGACTTCATGAGACCAAGGAAAGAACTTTGGAGGAATCTGCAGAATAAGCCAGGTCAAGAAAGCCTGATAAGAGCTTAAGTCTTACTGGAGGTTGGGTTTAGAAAACACCAAGTAAAACACCAGCATTTCTAGGAGGAGCTGGAGAACCCTGCAAGGTCTGTACAGAACTGACAAAGATGAGCCTTGCAGCAATAGATCAGTACATGTTGTGTGTCATGCCGTGTCATGTGTCGTCATGCGTCATCATGTGTCGTGTGTCATGTGTCGCGTGTCGTGTGCAAGAGTGAAACCTGGATGATACAGATTTTGAAGTACAGGGCTCATTTACAGGTACCTAAGCAGAAAAGAGAGCCATAAAACATCAAGCCTAAAAGCTGTGAGCAAAAATGTAGTTATGTGACTTCTAACATCATTGGCAGCCAAGTGGATAAATCTATGCATGCTGCTTTGAAAGGGTACCCATAAATACTTGTAGGACTCTCCAGCAAAGCACAGGACCTTTAAGGAAGGCGAGAATACTTTAGGATGCTCTTACTCAAAAATACCTGAGGTCAGTCAGCCATAAAAGGATGCCTCACAGACATCACACACACAAACTCCCCTGGAAGTGGACAGAGATGCTTGAACACAATGCCGCAGAACAGAGAAAGTCCCTCAGAACCATCATTTTGGGAGAGAGAAAGAACAGTACCGAAGATTTAACAGCAGAAGAAACATCCCTTGGAAAGACTTTCTTGTTATAGTACTGTGAACTCAATAAATGCGGTTTGCTGGCTATCCTCTGTTGCTCACAGGTAAACATTGCCTCTGAGAAGTTTTGTTCTCTTTCTCAGATCACAGCCTCCAAAGTCAGGGGATGCTGAACACAACACTGAGACAACTCCTGTAATTTGTAGAAGACAGAATGGACACGATCATTGATGTAGCGTAATGAGCCATTTCCCTCCTCCCTACTGTGATTAATGGTGTGGATAGGAGGTCTGCTTGCCGAGCTGATAGACACGATCCTGGCCCTGGAGGCATGCCCTATATATAGCGCTGTGTGAATACATGCATGAGAGATTGGCAGGCAGAAGCAGCTCTGGGAGCCTTTGTTATTGTCCAGTTTACTCTTTTCTGAGCTCCTCCAGCTTGCACAATCTGTGTAGCCTCTGGGAAGGAAGCTTTAGAATTGGCTTACTTGATGGAAAAAGCTGCTCTTCATGTATATGATGCAAAATAATATGACAGTGATTGACAGCTAGGGAGGAAAAATGAGTTAAGTCAGGGTACTGTGTAAAGGGAGCAGAAGATGGAAGGAAAAAAAAGGAAAATTCCTCATTGTCATAGCACACGTGCAGTGGCAGAGATAAGAGTTGCTGTTTTTTATAATAACAATTGTTATTAAAATCAGTTAAGTTGATGCAAGTTTATGATATAAGCAGTACCCCAGTGATTACTGGATATTTTCCTTCCAAACCTAATCTTCCCCAAATAGAAAAGAGGAGCCTGCCAGTCTACTCCCCCCTCACGTTTTTGAACAGGTAATGTAATGAGAATATAACTCCCAGGGCCCAGTCTTATCTACCCTTCCACTGATACGTGACAATGCTTCTCATGCACACTTCTAAAGCAAGCCAGAACTTGCCTGTCAGCCTTTCATTCCCTTCTCCCTTATACTGCAGGGCCAATTGTAATTTTTACTGAACGATGCAATTACATTGCAATGGACTGGGCAAAAGTGTGCTGCTGCTTTTGTGCTTTCGTAATTCAAGTCTGAAAACAAACAAAAAGTTGCAATTGATTCCACCAGCCTTTTTTTTTTTTAATGAAACAAAAGATAATACCCAGAGAGACTTCTACTAGAAAGACGAGGAACTCAAAATCTGGAGTAGGAACTCAAAATCTGGAGTCTCTCACATTTCTTACTTTAGGAGATGGTATATGCCCAACAGAGACATACCATCTTCAGGCTGTTACGTTCTGGACCACTAGCATGGAAAGCTGCAACCCTGACAAAAGAATTAACAAAAGGGGAAATGATACCAACTTGAAGATACTTGCGGCAAAACTGGAGATACTAAAACACATCAAGGAGAAAACGGCTTAGTTGAACAAATCCCAACTGCCTCTCATTGCTAGTGCAAAGTAAAATACCCATTTCCAGAGCTCCAGCAGACATGCTGGAAACCACTATTTGTTGCTGGTACTTAGAAATAGTTTTACAAGTGTCTCCTAAGAATATGCCATGCTTGCATTCGACCTTAAGGAGCTACACCTACCATCATTAGTAAACAGGTTAAGCTGTAGTTTCCCTTTTGTTGTGCATGTGCATGCAGCTCTGTGTAACAGAGTCATAGGAGACAAGACTCAAACCTCTCCCACTTTATAGAAAGCTGTAATCCAGAGTCACTTTTGCAAAAGATCTGTAAGTCAAGATGGGCCATAACAGGTGAATTTTTGAATGTATTTCCCGCTTTGAAAACATGTAGTAGATCTCAATATCACTCCTTACAGAAATCGGGTTCAGACAGTACAAATCTTCAGGCCATTTGAGTACATTAACCACCATCTTCAGGGACAACTGCAATTCCAAGACATACACATGCTCGTCTTCAGGGTAAATTCATACCTAATTCGGACCTTGTCTAGTTCACTGTTCTTTTCTGCAGGCTACAGTTCACAGAGGCACTAAATCATGTGCTTAAGCCCACACAGACATGGCCCTGATACCATAAAAACCTCAGCACACAGCCTGTGTTGTGCTGAACTGAAGTCCAAAGGATTCCTTTTAAAACCTCTGACCATATAATGTGATGGAAAAAGAACAGAAAGGTGTGTAACCTCTCATAACAACACCTACGCGCACCAGTACCTTTAAATCTTGATTTTAAAAGCAAGCAAAGCAAGGCAAAACTTAGGTTAGCAAAGCTCTTCTACTTTTAAATCAATTTCTTTATTTATAACCTTAATGATAGTAAGACACATTAATAACAACATGGTATGAAAACTCCTCTCTTTTCTCTCCAAAGCAGTTTTTCTTACAATGATTATGGTAATTTTTCTTGTGTCTTGATTAAATGAAGGTGGCTTGCTTCACTTAGATATGCATTGACTGAGCCAAGCTGGCTTGACATTTTGGCACGCACACAGAACTCCAAAACGGAAAAAACCTTTGCTAGGAGAGATTTAGCATTCAAAAGCTGCTCAGTCTTGACATTGTGTAGTCTCTTCCATCTTCATCTCAGCTTGGTTATGGAGGAGGGAAGTTATTTTACTTAAACCAAAATTGGGTTAATCTGACCCTAGTTAAAACGAGCCAATTTCAAGAACATGTAAAAGTCCTGTAGCAATTTTCAAGAAATCTCTCAGACAAATACACCTTTCCCACCCCTCACTACTGCAACTAGAGATATATGTTTAGAAATTCATCCTATGAAGCAATCTAGATGTTCTGACGGCCACAATTTATCAACATAAATTACCACACTTCACAGCAGAGCTTCTGTCATAAGAAAACACTGTGTGCCCTAAATTGCCTGCTGCCCTCTTCAATAATCAGCCTAGTTTTTAAGATCTAGAGATCTGCTGATAAAGGACACCTCAGTGCATACAGTGACAAAAAAATTGAGCTTCATACACATCACTGGAAACGTCCACACACTGCTCTATTAATCTTTAGATTGGGGTCATTTTTCTCTTGAGATGTGGTAATAGATTACTTTTAGAGAAAATGGGGAAAAGCACCCAGACGGGGCCCACTTAGTATTAAGCAAGCTTGCCTCCTTCATTCTTGGTTTAATCTTAAAAAGTATCTAACGGCCAAAGCTTCTGTTAACCCTGTACTGACCAACACCGAGGCAAAAGGAACAAACAAAGCATTAGTAACACCAGTCTGCCTCTCCATCTTCTGAGGCACCCTATGTTGTTAAGACCCACACTGGCACTGCACCTCTTCTCTCCTGATCACAGTCCATTTCAGTGGCTCCAGCATAATCATTCACCTGCCCGAGGGCTCCTCAAATCTCCTACCCAACCTCATTTTTGCATTTCTCTATCATTTTGTTTTCTCTGGGAATCAAAATCTACTCACTTCTCCAAAAGCCCAGGAGAAAGTGGGCATGCTCTGACCCTTTGACTCTTCTCCTGTGGAGATTCAGTCTCTAGAATACCACAGATAAAAAGGACTTTCTCTCCCCTCATTCCTCAAAGCCTCTGGATGTGTCTCCACAGGGTCCCAGACCTTCATCCCTGCATTTTAATGTTCTTTTGGTTCAGGGCCTTTAAAATTGCATGAGGGAAAACATACCTGAAAGTGCCTTGGAGGGACTTACGGAGGGAGTTCTTCAGTACCTTTGCCAGCCCTGATTTTTACAGTATTTTTTGACACGTGTACTCTGAAAACTGTGATTCCCAGCAGCACAGGGAATGCCCACTAGTGTGTTCAGGGGCATACTTCTTCACCTACAGAGCAGAAATCAGGACTGGGAACTGAAATCAGTGGAGTTCCTTTGGTGCAAATGATGAAGAACAAGGCAGTGCCCTGCATTTGCTCATTAGAGTACAGTTGCTTGTCTTTGGAGAATCCCTACTGGGTTCCTCCTCTTTCACCATACATCTTTCACTCTGCATCCAAGGAGACACTCTGGCAGGGTGGAAGAAAAACACATTGTGCTTTGCCCCTTCTACATCAGCTGAACTGCCTGTGAGTACCATATCTATAGGCACGAAGCTAAAGTAGACCCAAGCTGCTGTACAGTACACCAGCATCCAGCCTGCCTCCTGGATGGCTCAGGAACACCAGCACAGGGAAGTAGAATTCAATGGTTTAATGACTTTTGCTTTGCATTTTGCAGCCCTCTGGTATGCTTACAACTCTGGAGAGCCTCAAAATTAAGCTCTTCAGATGTATTTCTCCTGTTCACAGTAATCTCAAAATACCTCCTCCTGTATAACACAGTACACACCAGCAATGCTGAGGTTAGAGTTCTGTTAGGATTTTCGCTGCATCTTCCTCCTTACAAGATATCCATGCCCATACATCCACTTGTACGGGCATCCAAAAGGCCCATACAAGTTTCTCAGGATGAATACAGATTTCAAATGATGACTTAATGTCTTAAAAGTTTTAGGCTCTTCATTATCAGTTAGGAAAATCTATGAAGAGGGTGCCCAGTTTTTTAATTTTTTGGGACAACACAGATTGGACTTTGTTGAGAGCAAGTAAGGTATTTATGATGAATAAATTAAAGTATTACCAGGTAGTCTCATATATAATGGGACAGTATAATATTAACCAATCCTAATATATTCTCTGATGGTCCTCTTCTATTTCTCATTTATTTCAGTCTTGAAACCCTAAATGTCATTTCTCTGTGGGAGACTGTTACAGACCCTGAATTGATATTAATGGCATCTGCTTTGCAGAGCCAGCAACCTCCCAACAGCATCAGACATTTACAGTTTTAGAAGAGGAGGCTTTTCCATTATATTTTATCATAGAAACACCTTGCAAAAAAAGACACTGTGAAGGAGTGACCACATATTAGTCCTACCTGGATGCTAAACCATGGACAAAACAGTTTTTGGCTGCCAGCAATGGTGTTGAATATCTGCACACACTACTTAGATCATCGGCTTTGAAAGCTGATTTTTTTTTCTATACTAAGTAGGTAATAATTTTCGTGCCCAGGTCACTGAGCAGAGAGAAAAAAAACCACAACTGGGCCATCCAGTGAAGTTATGGCAGACTGGGTGAAGGCAAGCTTACTTCTTCATTAAAGCAAAGCACCTGACACTTTTTTAATACTGCAGGAGGCTCTGCTCTCAGAGAACTGTGAAGACAGCAGTGATTAAAGCCAGTTCTGACTGGAGAAAAAGCATGTTACACTGACCTCAAAAGTGTAATTCAAAATTCATGATGCTACACTCGCTAGCCGAGTGGTCCACACTCTCATCCAAGGAACCATCTGTGTAGATGTAGGTACAGCACATACACAGGCTCTCAGGAGAGCCACCCTAGACTTATCATCAGCACAGCAGTGAATTAAAGATGGTTTACTGTCAATCCCTCCTGCCTGAAAAAAAAAATAATTTCAAGAGAAGCTTATGACCTAGGAGGTAAAAAGCTACTGAACCTAGTCCTTAGAGAGGCCTCTACATTGACCCAATCAGCCATAAAAGCTCAAAGAAGCCACCACAGGCTGCTCAGGACAGTTTTCCTGTAAATAGACAGCTGTGAACATAGGAGACTAGGGTGGCTTCCTGCCAAAAATCTGCATTTTAATAACTTTGTAATTGCATATTTCTGCAATCTGTTGGCTCCGACTTATTTTAAGAACATCCAAGGAGTAAAACAGTATCACCACCAGATTTTCTGGTACTTTAAATTTCATAATGAAGTTTGCAACAACTCAGTAATTACTATGAATAATTCACAATAAGTGTTATAATGATGTGACACATTTTAGTGAATCCCTGAAATTTAGGATGTTTAAGTGATAAAAACAAAATCAAAATTAAATTCACTACTAAATATTAGAAGAAAAATAATTAAATTCCATAATTAAAAAAACAAATCGTGAATCCAGTCTGGGTGGTGACATTGCTCATGTAATTCCATTAAAAGTGATTTGCTTTAAAGATAAAGCATAATTTTAATAAGAATGGCTGTGATACTGCAAATGCCAGCATCCATAGACACAGCCACGCATGTCTTGCTACACGATGAGATGACCTGTCTGCAGCTACCTTCAAGACTGTGGCTCCAGTCGCACGTGGCACAAGAAAAGCCTTGAAATAGTAATCCATCTTAATAGAAAAACTTGGAATTAAGTCCACTTTACCTGGTTGTGCTTTTTAGATTAGTGCTATGAACAACATATTGGGTAAGAGATACGGAACAAGTTTCAAGTTATTCAAGTCCCTCTGCCTAAAAAAAAGGAGTCAAGCATGCCTTGGCTCACTGTACCCTTTTCTGAACTGTCATGCCTACAGCAGGCTTTCACAGACAGCCACAAGACACCTAAATGCAATATTTCTTTCATGTACTAATACGGTTTGGGATGTTTGAAAATCTCGTTTCACTTGAAATTGAAATAAAAGGCTTTTTACATGGTCACTCTAAACAGATACACTGACTAACCATTCCAAGTCAAGCATCTGAACTCCGGTGCTTATACAGAATAAGAATGTAAGTTCCGTTTTGTTTTTGTAATGCCTTTTTTTCAATTTTAAGTCAAAATTTTAATAATGGAAAAGATTGCTGTTCCATTTCATGAGTGGAAGAATGACAGATCAGTTCTCTTACTCTTGGAGAGACCAAGGAGGCAGGAAGCTGAAATTAAAATCCAGTCTCTAGCTTCCAAGACCGCCATATAAAGAACAATCTCATTTAAAAAGCAGATAAATAGTTACAACCTAAAAAAGTACATTGCCAAAGACTGATCAACCTGAATGGGCAGTGACTAACTTCTTCCCCATTCTTGAAGAGCAACAACAAAAGCCCTTTGTGGACAGTTGAATTTGCCAGCCCCAGTGTACACTGGGAGGGCCAGTGCAAGACTGATGGAGGTATGCTTTAAAGCTAGCTCTGCTCAGCCCAGAAAGTGAAAGGCTTTTTGTCATCTACCCCTGCCCTGGTTGTCATTCCTTGCCATTAGATTTTGTTTCCTAAGGCGTATGTATTTGCTAGTAAGAGAAGGAACGTGCCAAGTGACAGATTTGCCACGTATGATGATATACGGATATGATTTTCATTGTGCTTTGCAAAAGGAAAGAGTTCTTTCACCTAACTCTTAAGAAGGCAAAAAATGCAAGGAGGGTTGTTTGTTTTTTAACCTCAAGATTCAACAATTACCTTCTTGACAGCTTGTTACAATTATTTTTCCATTATTTCATTAATGTCTTAATTATTCTCTTCAATTGCCACTACACTTACCCTCCAGTTTGAAACAGAAGCCTCTAACGTACCAATTTTTACCAACCATTAAGGACATACTGAAAGAAAACATATTAGAGTTGCAAGTATTCAACATTGGTCACTAAATACAGGTGAAAAAATATAAGATCCTAGAAGGATGGCACCCACAGTAGATAAGATAGATTCATGATATATTTGGGATGCAAACTCCCCCCACCTTCCTAACACCACAGCTTTTCAGTGGCAAGGGAAACAGCAGTCTCTTCATCCCCTTGTCAGCTCCAAGAAGCAAACTGAAGAGTTTTATTCACTAACAAATTTAAAGTAATAGACAGTGAAAGACCATTCCTGAAACGTTCTCCATCACTCATCCACTAAGAAACCTTCATTGCTATGGCAGCAACTGCAATGCTTTCTAGCAGGGGCTTCTGGCAAATGTTTCAAGGCTCAGTGATGCTATAGGAGGAAAGTAACATTTAATTTTACTTCTTTATTGGTGGGTGGGAGGGTCGGGAATGTTACAAATGACCCCTGACACAAGGCATTTCATGGAGAATTGACCAGTTGGGATTAATGGCCCTTGGCTGCATTTGGGCTATAAAATTTTTCAGCCAGCCATTAATTTTCAGGAAATGCTCTGTGCCTCAGTCATTATTACTTAAATAAAAACATATATTGTATATATGGTCAAATCAAATTATGGCTAGAATTTTGTCGAGCACAGATAGAGGTGTAAATTTACTGTGTTAAAGCTTTTCCTTTTATGTTCAGGTAACTGTAGTTTGGTAGTGGGAATGACTCTCATACATGCCAAAGGAAAACACCCTTGCTTTGTCCTTGACTAGAGCAATCACTGTGTTAGAAGCAAGGATAACTATTTGCAAAAAAAAATTTTTAAAAAATATAATCAATTACCTTAATTTTCTGTTACAAACATGAAGTAGTGTACATATACACACAGACGTTGACTGTAATTACATCTAACAATACGTGTATATATATATACACCTATCACAAAAATATATACAGCCTATTAAACACAGAGAATGGTGTGACCATTTTGCCATGAATTTGGGCTGACTGCATTAATTATGCACACCAAAGCTGTAAGTGCACAGTGCAGATCACCTTAGAGAAAGGCTAGTAAAACTTTTGTATCACACTTATGTTCCCTGGTTTTTGCTGCACACTGCAGGAGCAAGAATTTATAAGAAGGTGTTTAACAAAATTTTATTGAAGCTATGGCTTGCAAGTTTGAGTGTGTAAAGTCAGGTACTTCAGCTGCCATCAGTGAGACCATACAGTGATTTGAGAAAGACTATAACCAATAAAATTTTAGAAGCCTCTATAAATGACTTAAAATAGATTTTCTGTATAAGTACCTTGACTTGAAAATCTAACAGTAAGGTCTGGACCCATGATAGGGATAGTCAATGTTAATGTAAGCTTTTTACCAAGACAAGGAATTTATAAGTTTATCAGAGATTACAAAGCATCTATCTAGAGCCAAGGATGATCCATAGATATCCATCTTTAAAATTATAGAATCACAGAATGGTTTGGGTAGGAAAAGAATTTAAAGATTGTCTAATTCTGACTACCCTGCCACGCGCAGGGACATCTCCCACTAGACCAGACTGCGAAAGCTCCATTCAACCTGGCCTGAAGAAAAATAATCTTGAATACTTTCTTTGCATGCTAAAGTGATGCTAGTTCATGTTTGAAGGTGTTTTATCTTTATGAGATGCAGTTTTTCTTCCGCTCAGCCCAGAGCAGCATGTATACTGAGGCAGGCTGTGTCCTTAGGTGTGGCCCCACAGAGGATGCAGCAGAGCACAGACCAATTTTGAGATGACAAAGCTCAAACAGAAAAGGTGAAGCTTCACCTCATCCCTGCAACAGCCTAGTGCCCAGCAGCAATGAGGGACTAATGCATTCCCTGTCTCTGAAGAGAGACAGAGCTGGACATCAAGCTCCATGCTGCCCTTCAGCACCTGAGGCTGATGGGACATCTGCAGCATGTGTCAGGTCACCCCAACACCCCGAGAGGCGAGACTGGCTTTTATGCTATTTTTACAATATCACTTGCAGAAAAGGAAGGACATTCTAAATCCATGTCAACAACACCCATTTATTGAAGCGCAAATAGCAATGTTATTTATGCTTAAATGCACATTACCTCATTTCATGAACGTGCTGTCTCTAGCCTTCCTTCTCACCTCCCTGCATTGGTGCTGCGCTCACCGACACCCTCCCTCTCAAATCCACCCTTTGGTCATTCTCCCCTCATCTCCAGCATGGGCAGCCATGCTCCTCCTCCATCCAGTTATTGCAGTTAATTCCAGTATTGCAGTTAATTCCAGTTATTGCAGTTATTGAACCTCTCATGCTCCCTTCCCCACATCGAAAAGTGCCTTTTCCCTTAGCAAAATAACAACCTGAGTTTTCCCAGCTCCTCAGCACCTGTGCTTTGTCAAGTGAGAAGGGAGTTGGCCCCAAACACAGGAAAATGGCCCTGTTTTTGAAAGTTTCAGCTTTTCAAATCATTGGCCATTCCCAGCATCTTCTACAATGACTTGTTTGCTCTGTAGACTGCGCAAAGACATTAAAGCAGCATGATATCAAATGCTATAAAAAACCCACAAAAACAGGACAGGGCCCAGTGTAATGCAAGTTTTCTACTAATACAGAACCAGAAAAATAATGACTTCATACCTCCACGTGTACACATGTGAAATAAAGAAATTAAGATCCCACGTTCTGATTCTCCTTGGCCTTCTTCAGCCTTACACTTAATGTAGTCACTGACATACCAACTAAGAGATTTTGGCTAGTACTAATGACTGAACCAAAAAAACAGGTTGGATCAGGCTCTGACACTGAATAGCTGCTTATTCGGCTCTAGATTTACATTTGCTGGCAACTGCCCACTTACTGTGAACATGCACACCTGGCAGAAAAGTGTTTTGTAAGGACACAATACTGGACAAAATTTATTCTCATATCCTAGCTGATGTTCACCCCAGGAATCCAATGCATCAAAACTGAGAAAGCAGCCAAATTTCCTTTCTTTTCATTCTTCTACAGAAATGAAATTTCTACACACTGTGTTAAACCAGAAAAGAATCAGAAAGCAAATATTAATATCTGCCACAAAAGCGCTGAGCAAATGTAGCAAATATTTTATGTCGCAATATCTGTAATTGGTATTGTAAAAATTGGTGAAAAATGCACATCCGCCTTAAAAGGCAGTTAAACCCTGTAATGAAGGTTAATAGTAATTATTACATTTAATTCACCAAACAGATGGAGCAAAAGAGATCATATGGTGTGAAAGATAAAATTCGTACAGTCTTAGTGTCCTGAAAAAATACAGAAACATTAAAGATGGAGGAGGAAAAGAATTTGCTCGTAATGCTTTGAATGATACTGTGATGTTGCCAGTCTGACATGATTAGCTACTCATTGATATAATACTGAATTATTTTCTCCTATGTCAGTCCTCATATACATGGATTTTGCATACATATAGTATTTGCATGTATTTCATAAAATAAACCAAAAGCACCATTAACAGCATCAGTCACTTTCAACTGATGCTGACAATGAACATTAGAATTATTTGCCTCCTTTGTACTCATCTATTCAGATATAATTCTAAACACTTGCTGAGTAGCTATTCTTTCTACTGCTTCTTGCCTCTTTGATACTGAGATGTTTTGAATCGGACCCTTGAATTATGATTCTGCAAGTCGTTTTTCCTGTGGAGCATTCTGAACCTGACTTAGTAACATGTTTATTCCAGCAGTGCTGGAAATTTTCTGTCCGATGCACAGCTCGAGTTGTGGCGATGCTGAATTCAACCCTGACGTGTGAGACGCTTTGAAATATCACCAGAAGAGAAACAGCATGAGCTTACTTACTTGATCTTGGTATTCAGGTCTTTTATTCACTCCTGCCTAAACAGGCACTCTGGGTGAGGACTTTGGGAAAGAGAAATTTCAGGCCAAAACCCTACAGTGAGATGTGGTCTCCGGAAAGGTTAATGTGTTCTCCAGAATAGCAAAGATAGATTGCTGCTCGCGAGCAGCCCTGTGATCCACTTAGCTGAGGCTTACAAAAAAAAAATACAAACTTGCTCTTTCTGCTTTCTGATGCTCTTTATGTAGGAAAGTAAATAGTTGATGCTGGCCCAGCACCTGGCCAGTCACTGCCCTGTTCATATATCAGAATAAAGCAAACATCACTTTCTCTACAGTGTAATCAGGACACAAGTTCCCAGTTGGTGATGTTTTCAGCTGTCAGGTTTCTGTATTTATCTTGTCTTTTGGAAATCAATCCTACACAGTACGAACGTGGAGAGGTAGAAATGAAGAAAAAAGAAATTTGCACATTATGACTCCTCGAGTTTACTTATCTTGTAAATCTGTAAGGCACTTCTAACACTCATGTAATGAACATGTTATAAATAAAAAAAAAGAAAAAGAAATCGTCCCTGCAAAGTAAAATCAACAAATGTAATCTAAAACTTTCACCCTACTAAATGCTAGAAAAATGCATGGAAAGGAGATTCCCTCCTCTTAAATTATTTAAGGCAATGTATATATATGCCAGTATAATGCACCAGGTATTGAAGTGAAAAATAGTTTTCCTTAAGGGTCTTAAGCTATACTGGAAAAGAATCAAAAAAGCCATTGATAGTGCAAAAAAGGCTTTCGCACATGGAATCAGATCTGTACAAATGAAGCATGTTTACCAACCTGTAAAAATAAAGCCATTAAATTAGGCCAGTATTAACTCACTTGCAGCTTCTTCTTTAATTGACATATAATTTATAGAGCAATCTATTTTCAAAGATTGTTTGCAGCAGTCATGACAGGCTATTTACTTCCGAACACTGAGACTTCAGCTTCCAAGTGGCCCAAAGAAGATTTGAAGACAAGCAAAGTAAGGGCCTCAGGACTTCAACCAGTGCCAACAATCAAAGATGAATATATATATTTTTAAACTTTGATATACCCTTTAATACTGCTTTACCTCTGTCTTTTTTTTGCATTCCCTGCTGTCACCCCATAAACAAGCACAATGCAAATGCATTCCAATCATGAAATTTCCTCTAGTAGTCCCAAGAGTAAGTATTCATAACATTTTCTTTAGATATCTAAATAAGACTAACTCCAAAATTGCACAGAATAACCCCAACATTGCCTTCCGCCACAGGGAACTGAGTTGCCTGACTTTGAGCTTCTAAATAATATCTCAACTAGAAGTGTGAAGCAACTCAAAATAGGTGGTGGGGATGCCCCTAAAAGAGGTTTCTGGAGGATGCTTCTAAGATGTTTTTGATTCACTGCTCATGACTTTCTTGGAGATTGTGGATTGTGAGTCTATGGAAGTGGAAGGACCAACAGCAGCGATGAAAAGTGTAAGTAATTTTAATGTCCACCTTGAAAGTGAAGTAATTCTCTTCATATCCACGATGCACTGAGTACTAGTCAGCCTTTAAAACAGACCTGAAACCTGTATCCCCTAGAAAGAGAGGCTAGGAGTGAAGAGGGGATATTTTCTTCTCTATTGCAGCTCACTTGGTTCAAAGGAACTCAGTTTGGAGTCATCTACAGAGGCAAATTTCTAGGGGAAGCAGACTACTAAATAGCTTTTGGTAAGAAATGCCAACTGATATCATTCTTGCCACCTCACCCGCAGATGCTGTGGAGGAGAAAAATCAAGAGACAGCCAAAACACAAGTGAAGTTTAAATGAGACTGGTGTGAAACATGACTGTAATAACCAGCTCACCCAGGGCATGTCTCCTATGAGCAGACAAGAGCTCAGTCAAAGCAGTATAAATGGTGAGATTTTATAGGGAATGACTTTAGCTAACTCAACCTGGTATGTGAACATTTTGCGTTGATCAAAACCTGAAAAACAAAAATCAATACAAAATGAAAACTCAACTGGTCAGGTTTGAGTAGTGGCAGATCCTGACATTTAGATGTGAGATCCACAGGCATACATCTCTTTTCAGGTACAGACGTGGCTCCAAAGCAGACCACTCATTTAACCTGCTTGGCAAAGCTGATCTTTACATTGACTGACCATTACTTCATTTGGATACAAAAATTAACCAGGTTAGCTCAGCCCAACAACTGAAACTGAAACAAATCAGGCTGTACAGGTGCCCTGATCTGACAGCAGACTAACAGAGTAGCAAATCTGGTACAGAAGATGAGGTGGCAGTGATGCCCCTCTCCCATCAGGCTGCATCGGGACCACACAGAGACCACAGCCTCAGGGGAAGATGCGAGGATTTACATTAAAGGTCTGTCACGCTACTGCATCAGGATGGGACAACCCCAAGACTCCTCCTTCCTTATCTGCATTTGGTGTCTGTTAAACAAACCAGGCTTTAGTCCTATGCACATTCTTCAGTTAATTTCAATGCTTAAAGTAAGTATGTAAACTTTAATGTAAAATTTTTCTTTTTCAATAAAGCACAGGAGTACATGAGCTCCAACACAAATCAGCAGGTTGCTTCACATACTTGTGATAGGTAAGTGTGTAAAAGACATGCCCCGAGATATGCATGTGAATGTGTTAACTAATTCCAGTATGCATGGTATTAATCAAGTACAGATGATTTTTGGTAATAAAGCTGAAAAGATAAAGTCCTTGCTGACAAAATGACTAACGTATTTTCTACACTAAAGGGGTCTTTCAAAACTCCCCGGGTTCACATCAGACTATCCTAGCTGCTCTTAGTCCTTCTATCTGCTTTTCTCTCCTCCCCTCAACCACAGCTCAATGAGCATTGGCTCTGCTTGGGTTAACAGGCTCCATTTTTAACCATCTTCTCGCTTACTGGGCTACATCTTGGGGAGAACTGTAAAAATGCAAATAAACAAGAACTGAGTAGGTTTCCTTTGCTTGTGAAAGCTTACATAGGATGCTACAACAGATATTACATTAAAACCTAAAATAAATAAATGTAATCAGTTGCTAACATAGTAAATATGACATCATTCTCTATGTAACCCAAGGGTCCAAAAGAGAAGAAAAAGAGCCCAAACATAAAAAAGGTGATAGAACAAAATAGTCACTATCCTTGGTAAAAAAGAAGTTACTTGTACTAAGAACCTGAAGGAATATTTGTACCCCTGGGTGATCAACAGGCAGTAATTATTTGTTCATTAGCTGCTCAGATCACCGTGAGTTGGTGACATGTTCAGAAATGGCTGGGGAGTAGACAAAGAAATATTTCTCCCAAGAAATCAATTCAGCTGCTTCAGGAAAACATGATTAATGCTTTCTTGGGATGCTGCCTGCACCAGAAGGGCAGCTATGTCTTTAGACATTATTAATATAGAGTGCACCCGTGACATAAAACTCTCTCAGGTAAAGCCACCTATGACAGAATTACTGACCTGTCAAACTTCACCAATTTACCTTCTAAAACCAAGACCACTCAAATCACATGAGCGCTTACCAAAGCTGCTATTTCTCACTAGTCTTGCCTTGCAAGGCCACACATCAACTACTAGGCATGGGGAGGTGGACAGGGATTTTCTTCCTTCTGCATACGTGCATAAACATGTGGAAATGTGGAGAACGACATAATGAACCAGAGCCAATTACATTAAACACTTCAGCTGCTCCAGGCTGAGGAATATCCTTCAGTTTTCTTCTTCAAAGTGGATCACTGCTTTTTCATACAAATTTAACTGCTTTGGAAAAGGATTGTTGAATAGTTTTCACAGGTTTTTTTGACAGGTCTTATCTTGTTCAAAGTTTACCTGATGGCATGACAACAGTCTATGTTTAGACTTCCTTACCCACCAAGACACATATGTACACTATACCTAGAGATGTTTACACCTGAACGTACATTTATATGTTTGCAAATATCCACTTATATAACGTAAATGATCCTAGAACATAACATAGTGCAAGTGCTTTTTGTTGTTAAAACAGACACCTCCAAAATACAGACCTCATAGCTTTTAACTTTCTCCCCATGAGAAAAGACATTGCAGATGCATACAGAAAAGTTTCTTATTGCTACAAAATAAGACAATTTATTCTCAAGACATCAACTCAGCAATAAAGCACAAGTAACCATAAAGTATTTGGCAACTTTTCTGCAGTTTGCTGTACTTCTTTATCCAAGATATTTTTATGTGTGTGCAAATGAGCACATATATTATCTGACTTGTCATTAGCTTATCTAAAATTTGTCATGGAGTATAAATTGTTAATGATGTGCAAATAATATTGCAAGCACCAAGAACCGTCAAAAGTATATAGCAGGACCAAAAGTCAGCACAAGAAGGTAAACAGAGAAGCTTTCCGTGGCATTTTCTTTAGTGCTATAAAAATGTAGTTCATGTCACATGGCGCAGAACAGGTAAAGGAGCAGAAAAATCCTTCTTTCACAATAGTAGTGACAGGGAAAGATTCCCTGAATGAATTGTGGAGTAGTCAGTCCTAGTCTCTCCTTCACGACAGAATTCTTTAGATTCCCATGTCTTTGAGCACTACTGTAGGCAACTGATTTCTAAGCAAGCTATTGCACTCTAGTGCCATCCTTGATTTTACATTGCATTTCCAGTTGGATACACTGGTTTGTGTAAACAAGGATTTTGCTTCTTTTTTTTTTTTTGATAACTGCAAGAGGAGGTGTCTAATTCACAAGCACTGTTAAATATTTACACAACAAAATTTGAAGACCATCTGTTCTAGGCTTAGAGTTTGACAGGGCTTACACATCTAATGAGAGACTAAGAAAGCTGCACTCTGTCATACAAAGTTATATCCCAGGGAAGGAGGAGGGAGGTTAGGAGAGATACTGCCTAGCTTCTGTCTTGTAACCCATTTAGATGTCATAGCTTCTGAGATAAACAGGAAGAAGTTGGTTTCCACTTTGTGTAACAACATACAAGCAGAAGAGCGTTGTTCTTTCCATTTAAAGAAGTGAAGTATCATCAAACATCTCCCCACATCAGCCACACATGGATATACAAGTCAGCATGTATACTCAAAAGTGCATAAAATCAATGTCAAACTCATACTGGCTTCTAGCAGTTACAACAAAAATCTAAAAAGTACCCCGCTGAGTCTAATTGAGCCATTTATGATTTATATCAGTTTAAAGGAAACCAAAATACAGTAACCTCCGTAGCCTCATAGCTTATATAATCCTTGTAAACATGCGTGACTCTGAAAATTTATCCAGCCTCCTTGTCTGAGAAAATATTTACTTTGTAAACAGCGTGATTCAAAGTCACATTTCACATCCAGCATGTATTTATAATGAAGTACATTGTATTAGCAACTCTTGGCACACTAGTCTCCTTCTATACACAGCATCAATTTCCCGGCTAGCCCTACTTTAACAAGACTTTCAGGCTTTGTATCAATTTTATATCTCAGTGCTCTCTGACTGAGGTTTAACATAGTCCAAAAGTTCATGCAGAACTTCATCTACTTTTCAACTGAGAAAAACATGTATTTCACATGAATGGTTTTTATTCAGTTTGCAGGAACACTGGTTTGGCGAGTGCTCTGACAAATCAGTGTTGCTATATCTTGCCTCCTAAACTATGGGACATTATAATTACTTCTGGAAAAGTTGTTCATTACTCTTTTAAAAGATCTCTTTCACTTGTACATGGTTTTACAGAGTGCTCTGGCACTCATTGGTGAAACATCAAAGTGAGAACAGAAAGAACAGGGTGAACAGCCAATCTAGGTGGCTGCAGACCATGATAAGAATATGTGGAAGATTAAAATAGTAACAGAAATAGACTTCCAAATGCCAAAGTTTCATGTGCTGCAGGTTAAATTAATTCAAAACCAATATTCTGCATTAAGGAAAAACAAGTCAACAAGAAATTTGTCCAAAATGCTCTATTTTGAAAACCTGCTGATTCAGCAAGTAAGAAACTATCAAATGATTGTGACATGTAAAATCAGCAATTAACCTCTGGATTCTAAACTGTCTTTTTGTATTTGCTGCCATTCACATGTAGCAACGCACAGCACTTGCTTCTACTGCCTACATGGAATCGGGCATGCTCAAGAAGTAAGATTTAGTCAGGAGACAGACTTAGGGCACATTTAATTTTTATTTAAAACTAGAATTGTGGATCTTGAAATCTTAGACATAGACTGGTCAAACAAGTGTTTAAGAAAGGGCAACTTCCAAGGTATCATGCAACGAACAGAGAATAAAATCGCTTCTTGAAGAATACAATGACATCTATTAATCCTTGCTAGAAGTAATGATCATCATATCCAAAGTAAGGATTCTTTTCAGTTCAGTTAACTTCAGAAGGCCAAACCCATTACTATTGCACTTGCTGAAAAATCAGTGGAAAAGCAAACGACTAAGGCTAAAACTGCCAAGGCTCTTGAAAGCCTTAAGGGTGTTCCAAGGCATGGAACAGAACGGCGTTCCCTTTTTATGACTAGGGGGCCAGTTAGCTCAGTGGTTTGAGCATGCTTCTGACAACAATGACAACACCAAGCTCATGGGTTCAATTCCCACTCGGTCCCCGTGTGTTGCCTGGTCTAGCCGAGAGGTGGCGTCCCTGCCCATGACAGCGAGGTTGGACTAGATGATCTCTAAGGTCCCTTCCAGCCCATGCCATTTTATGATTCTATGATTCTTTTCTGTCATGCCTTTAAAAAACTCTCCGAAATATTTCAGTAAATAAAAATGGTCCTTCCAAAATGCTACTGAGACTAGGTTGCTCTCAAGAGGGAGAGGAGCTGACGCTATCTGTTTGGAAATAGAGAGGTTTGTTCAATATCTGCGATATGATGCCTTTTACATTTTGAATAATGAAGTTGCTAGAGAGACTGAGTTTCAGGGAAAGGGAACAAATTACTTCCTTGCCTTTAAATGAGCTTTGAGGAACCTTCCTCACCTCCCTAAGGAGGTGGAGCGGGGCACCAAATGACGTTCATTATTTTCCAGCGAAGCTGAAAATGAGGAAGGTGCTAACAGTCAGATTACTGAATTAATTCTTAATTCCCTGTTCTAGTGCTCAAGCTGGTTTTGCCCTGGATTAAACCAAAAGAACCTACCGAATATGGATGAAAAATTACAACAAAGAGCAACATTTCATAGTAAAGAAGGAAAGTGGGGTTAAAAGAAGTTGGGAAAAACAAGGACCACTGCCCTGCACATTTTTAATGTAAATTACATAACTATTTTTTCCACATTTGTCACAGATTTCAGGGCGTACAAGTCTTCTGAATTCAGAAATGGATTTCAAAGATTGACATCTTTACTAACAAACCACAAACCACAGCACTGATTTTGGAACAGAGGGGCGTCCACGCAGGGCTGCTATTAAGCTTGGGCAATTAATTGGCCTTCTGTTCTAAAAAAATCATAAAAAGTCATCAGAGGAATAAAGTCCACATTATCTTGTTTCATTTTTTTTTTTTGCTTTTGCAAAAGTGACCTTTAAAATTTATTATAAAGGCTCTTGATTAAATGTTCTGATTTACAGCCAGTAAAAACAGAAAAGCAAGTGCTGTATCTTCGCTAGCATGAAAATGCCACAACTGCACTCATTTTTCAGTTTTCTGAGTTGCACCAATTATTAATAAACCACTATTTTTTTAAAGTCAATTGCATTAATAAAACATTAAGGAAACGTTTTTCAGCACAGTAATGGTCATCTTCAGAGATCATCAGAGGTGCGAAACAGCAACTCCTTCCCACAAAGCCAGTTACAAATTCTGCAGAGAACATGAGGATGAAGCATTTTTACCTTTTAAGTTGGAAAGCTCTCTAAATAAGTATGGATTTACGAACGTGCACATTTGCACCTACAGTGAAAATCCTCTGAAAATATACAGATATATGGCAATTCATAAAGTACTTCTCCTTCTGAAAAACATTTCACTCGGGAGAAGAAATGGGGGTGAGATTCATCTGAGTAAATGCAAACACCTAAAATGCCCTAAGGCTGTAGCTGTATAGGGATGTGACTCATCTTAAGGTAAACATCTGAAGTAAATCAAATAAATGATACTCTCAAACTGCCCACTCATCTATGGAGCATAAAAGCAGCAACTCTGAACAGCTAGCTGCAGACCTCTAAGGTTTGGCAACATGAATCACAGCACCACTGTGGACAGGCAATATATCGCTTAATCCCTTGTCCCTTCTCCCCTTGTAAATGTTTTATTTCCTATGTATTTTCCTAGTTATAATTTGAGAGAAATGCAGTAACTGTTGTAAGTCTGAAATACTTACATCAAAAGGGTCCGTGATGGATTATGTGTGCATGTACGGATCTCTGGATCCCATGCTGTGAAGGCAAGGATGCAATACTATGCTATCTGACTATATGCACATCATGAACATGTCTAATATATCGTCAAAACCAGCCTGCTATGAGTAACAAACTACAGATGCTGATTTACCTCCACCCATGGAGCTACTGGTGGTTTATGAGCTGTATAGTGATGGACTCTTAATAAGAAGAGTGACCTCAGTTCCCAGAGAGCCCTTTGGTTTCTCCAACACTAAGATTTACAGGCTTCTCCAGTAGAACTGTCATTTCCATGTTCACTCCATCACCCACCTAGAACAAGTCGACAAGTAGTGATGTGGGATCAACACTAGGCAAAGGAAGACATAAATCAAGCCCCCAACTCCAGTGTTGCACTGGGAGCTCATTGAAGTGCAACAGGACAAAGAGTTGAAAGTCAGATTAATATCATATGAACGACAGGAGAGTTATTACATTAAATGTGACATTTGAGAAATTGTACGCTAAACAAATAGAGAAGGAAACAGAAGGCAGCCCAAGCTGTTTTGCGGACTCTCACGTGCACATATATTAAACTCTCAACAAAACATGTTAATCATAATTCTGCAGTAAAGCTGGCAAGCAATTCTCAGACTCCTTCCCATCCCTTTCCCAACCTTCTCTTGTTGCACAAGCACTGCTGCAGCTGACCAGCAGTTCACTGCTTCATGTCATCACAGGGAAAGTAGTATAATAAAATGCACAGATCAATAAAAACAGATGAACATGTTGGAAAAGGGCAAGTTCCCCTGCTTCTGATGTACCAGAATTTTAGAGAGTTAACCAGCTGTCCAGGAGAGCAATAATAATTACTGACAAAAATGATAATAGTATGGGTAAAAAAAAGACAGTGCAACGAACATCGAGTTGTCAATCTGCTGGCTGGTGTTTCTCACTGTGATGTGGAGCCCCATCTCTCAGGAAGCTGTGGCATTAGTTTCACAGAACATGGTACTACACAGGATAGTGTGTACTTTCGTGGTCAAAACCTGGGTCAGGAATCTCTGCATTTGCCTTTCTGGATTTGCCAAGATTCACCCACAGCTGCACAATCCTTTCCTGTTCCTCGCTCCCTTCTCTAGTCATCATAGTTATGAAGGCAGCTTTGAAGAAGTACCTGGAGAGAAACAAAGTAAATGCTATCCAAACAGCTTTGAGATGCAACAGCCACCTGATCTGTCACAGTGAGCTGTTAAACTATTGAACCTAAAAGGTGCTAATTAAATATCAGCACAATCATTTACCTGCTGATCATTTAGCAGAAATATCGAGCCTTTCCCACAATCCAAACTGCCTCCCACACAGTGCCAAGCAGAGAACTGAATATTGAAACAACACAAAGGGAAGAACGGCTGCTTCTAGTCCATACTCTCATCTTCCCCCTGTTAAAAGATGAAATTAAAAACTTCCTTTAAGACTTCTAATGTGAAAAAAAATATTCAGATTTAAATAGAATATGAGTTTAAACTTGGTACAGTTATTCTCGTGTAATTCCCTATATTAGATGAGAGCACCTTTGCACCTTCTCGTGCAACTCAAGTTTACCTGGGCAGGGATACAAGATCAGCTCAGAAAGACACAGTTTCTAGTAATAAAAGCACCTAAAGCAGTGTTACAGGAGCTGTTTGACTGTAGTGTCATAATCAGGAAACATGAAGGTTGGAGGGATATGAAGTGAGAAGTTACATTGTACGGCAAGTGGATAATGGCACAAGGAAGACAAAATAGGTATCTCCTCCCTATGGTATATTATGTAAAACAGGCAGCTGGGGACACAGAAGGACAGGATGCTTCTTTTACAAATCTCAGACCACGCTTTCTCCCCAGGTCCAAGCCAAAGATGAGCAGCAGTCAGAGACCTTCCAGGACCACTTACCTGGCAGTTAGAAGGCAGGAGGTCCCCCACAGTCCCCCTTCTCTCACCTGCAACCACCCTCATCTCCAGAGCACGGCTTCTTGCCAGCTCTGCAAAGATTCTCATCTTTCTTCCAACCGTTTGCAAAGACCATACTTACTACCCTGTTCTTAGTGGCAACTTCCCACTGCTTCTTTTGCTGATTGCATTTCCTCCTCGTGCAAAGCTGGGACCCAGGACAGGACTACTTCTCTTGGGAGCAGGAGTGACAGGGATGGATGGGAAGAAAGCACACAAAGACTACTAGAGTTTGTGCAGGGTGAATTCGAAAACACAAGTTCTATTCTTTATGTCATTTAACAGTTACCAAACATTTCAGGTTCTTTGATATTAAAAACAAATTTTATGCCTGCAGAGCTGGTAATGGTCACGCACAACAGATGCCAGATACAGAAATCTAGGGCTGTCCATTCAGCAAACACTTAGATTATTAATGCTAGTTTTATTATCACGCTCTCTAGAATAATAGTGTCTTTGATGCTTTGGCAAGGCTTCTGTAAGTACCAGATACTTTATTTAATAACAAATGATGGAGCAGTCTTAGGAAGCGTTCGACAGAAGGAAACAGTGCTGTATTGTTTGTATCTGCAGCTGCAAACGGAGATCAACCTATGATGTGAGACAGCTGAGAGAATACACAACTCTAAAAAGCCAGGTTCTTAACCTTGCAATCTTCATAGCTCTGTTAAGCCCTTTATGTTTCTTTAATGCCACTTTTCCTATGTATTTTTTGACTTTCAAATGAAACACCCTCTCCACCACCATGTTCAGAGTTGTCATTGAAAGATTGTGTTACAGCTGTTGCATCTCACTGAATTCAAAACAGCCTGGGTAGAAGCAGAGAGAAAGAATTTCTTTTTTTAATGTTCTGATACAACCCACTGATTGTGCCATCTGTCCAACACATGATGAAGAATCTCCAAACAGAGAATAGCTGTGGGGGACATAGTACAGTATTTGTAGATCTATGCTGGTAAGAGATAAGAGCTTGTATTAAAAAAGCAAATTTGGCTTCTTTGAACACAATATATTAGATATGCAGTATGTTTCCAGCACAAAGTGAGGAAAAAACCCCAGCAGATCTGTCCAGATGGAGGGGGAAAGTACTGCCAAAGGCAGGACAAGGAAAAGGGACTTGCTTCTGTATGAAGACCATGTCAACGCAATCTGCCTATCACAAGGATAAAGGAAGACTCTGTGAGTTTTAGAGATGTCTTTCTGCAGTGCGGGAAGTCACACAAAGGATAAAAAAATACACAGCTCAAATTACCACAGAAAGAGAGTGCAAAACTGTGCTAATAAAAGTGACAGAGCTAAGTACTTCAGCTAAGTATTTAATAGGATTGTAACAGCCACCTCCATAAATCTGTCCACACCAAATATCAATTATGTAGGGGATCTATCTCTCTGCAATAATTTCTCTAAATTGGCTTCTCACTGGCACCTCTCCAATTAGTTTTAGTAGTAAGGATAGTATATCTTTATTCTTTTGACTGGCATGGGCCAACATATCTTCAAAGAGTCTGATATATTTATAGGTCAGAAAAAACTGTGAGTATTGCAGAAATTTCTGAAACTCAGGAAAAAGCAGAGCCCAGGGGCAGGCGAGCCTTCCACCCGTCCAGCAGCTTTGCTTGGATCCCTCTTTGAAGCATCTCAGGTTGTCTTCAGCACCGACTGCTGCTGCAGTGAAATAGCTCTGCATTCCTAAAATCCAACTCCGTAGAGCTGGCAATCGACTTTCAGCAGCACTACTGTTAAATCTGAGAACTGAAGCATTTTAAAATCATTATATGTTTAAGCAGTTGCTTAAATAGAGTGAACAGAAACACTCTTTCCTATACATCTAAAGCCAAAACTACAGCCTAAAATATTCAATGTGGTTTTTTTTTCCCTCCATAGGATTTAAATTCTACAGACTTGGAAGTACAGCCCTTGCAAACACAGTAGATTAAATAAAGAACAAGTTAGCTGCCTGTGGTTTGATTACAAGATCTTAAGAGTTTCACTTGCAAAGGCAAAGTAGCTTGTAAAATTTAGCAAGACAGAGCAACAAATACCTAAGACCAGGTTTGTGAAACCAATGGAGCCAATACTCTTCGAGAACTGGCTAACAGCTATTGCCTTTTCTCTCCAAGTACACTGACTTGCCTAAAAATCAACAGTTACGCAGTCATCTACTCAGGAATTACACCAGCACCATCAGCTTTTGAACAGAAATTTTGACTTTACATCACTTAAAGGGCATTACTCCTGTTACTGAAGCGGTGAAAACAAGGCACAGAGAATTATGCCTGGAGTGGCCTTGGGTTACCCAGCAAAACTGAGAATGTCCAAGTCTAATGATTCCTAGCACAGTTCTTAATCTGCTGGACCACAATGCTTCTAATCTAAAATATAATTGAAACCTCTAATGGGAGTATAATAAAAAATCTTTGTCTTATAAGGTCAAATCCAGACAGAATATTGGAACAAGTATCCAGAACACAAGCAGTGGATATATTCATGGCAACAGATACTCATGTTGACATCAGATCATAAAAATCACAGGAGTGCAAAATACTTTATACATAATGAAGCTTGTGTCCTCCACCATTTCATAACTCTGTGATAGGCATGAGGAAAACTCAGCATTCAAGGGACTGCTGCTTAAAAGTGAAGGGTCCTCCATAACTAATAATTACTAAGAATTATTGGAGCATTTCCTGAGGTGACAGAGCCACCTAGTAATTCCTAAGCCTTCGATTTGATAATTCTGATGATAAGTCCTTCCTCCTGCCTCAGAGTGTAGACCTTTGACACAAATCACTTGTTAGTATCATGAGTTAAATAAATCATTTATTTGAAGACGTGTCCATGAAACTATGTATGTAGTGGCAATCATAATAAAACCACATTAAAAGGTAGATAGGTCAGTTTAAAACCAAAGCAAAACAAAAAGTAAGGCTGATTTAACTTGTGAAACAGTAACTTCAGTGTAACCTAATCCAAATGCTGCTTTGTTTCCTTTCAATGTAGCTATGAAGACAGGAAAAAAATATATTTAGATATCTTAAAAAGGATTTTCTTCATTTAAAAGTATTTTGCCACAAATGTGAATGCAAAGAAAAGAAAGCATCTACCCAACAAAAGCACAAATAAACTCATGTACTTCTAAGCCAGCCTGTCTGACATTTCTGCCCCTCTTCCCTACACACAGAGGGAAAGTCTTAGATTCTCTAGTTAACTAAAGATGTGGTCTAATTTCAGAACTGATTAACAGTTCATCTTTAAGACACTTAATGAATCAGCTGTTGATGCCAACCTTCCTGGGCACCCCTCTTGCTCCCCAAATCTCAGTTCCTACTGAAGACCAACGCTCTGCAGCTGTTGGCTTATTTTTCCTGCAAAACTTCCTTTCAAAAAGCAACATGCTGATGCACGCGGTTGCTGTAATGAGGAAATATAAACTACTGAGACCTACCACAAGACTTTTAACAGTCTTTCCACTAGTTAGGAAGTTGCACTATGCTGCATAGTTTCAGGTTATGTTAATACTGTCACACTGAGATTGGCTGTAAGTTATTTAAGTGGTTCTGATTTATGCCTCACAGTTCCTAAGGAAATTAAGACAAAAAAAGTTTAGGAAAGAAATGGTTTTTACCTAACTTTAAAAGTTTCTTTAAATACATGTTTTGGGTTTCAGGCAAACAGCCTTAAGCGTTGATTCTAGGAGGAGGAAAATCTTATGAAAACAATGAGAAACTGACTTTATGTGAATTTAAAATTGTGATGGAATGCTAAAATGCATTCTTGATGTTTGGAACTACCAGGTTTTTCTCAAAATTGCTCATAAAACAACAGCAACAATACAATGTATTTGGAGTTTATTCTCATCTTAGGATTTAAGTGTGCTTTTGTAAACACTAATTAATTAAACTTCAAAAGGTTCCTGTGAGATACAACAGGTAAGTATTATTATACCTATTAAACACATATAAACCAGAGTTACAATGTTTAATTATATTCAGAGTTGTTTCTTTTTAAATTGATTTTCCTCTATAAAAGAAGATGCTGATTGTCTATTACTTTCAGAGCAGGTTTTTACGAGTTCAGTTTTTAATAGGCAACATTTCACTGCACCTATAATTGCACATGCATTTAATCATCTAGTGTTTAAAAAGGCACAGCCAGTCAAAAGCTGGTAACCTTCTGTATAAATGGTTTGTGAGACAAACAGAACTTAAAGCAAAACTAAGAGCAATTATGGGAAAGGGCATGTCAGTCTTGCCAGAAGTCTGTTTTTCCTGGTTTGTAATTTTGGTAACTTCGCAACCAAATTCAAAGGTAGGAACAAATCCCTTTCCCCAGTCTAGGCTGTCCCAACACAGCTGAAATATTTCACCAGGTAAATACTGTCTTAACTCCAAAGGACTGACTACAGGCAGGCAAACTCAAAAGATGCTCCAAGAAGTGTTTTTGTCATTTCTATTTTACCTATGGATGGTTCCGTTACTCAGATTACCCACTCTTTTTGGATCTTCCACCATCCTCATGCCAGGGATTTTGTGATGGTCTGCCTCTGTTGTGGACATTGTGTGCTGTATGTTATTATATTATACGCGGCCTGGGACAAGGCAACGGGGCAGGATTACGTTGAAGGAACACAGTGCAGTCACACACAAACAGTGCCGAACAAAACCTGACCTCATCTCAGCCCAGCGGGCTCCGAAGTGAAACTGTGCACTGCAGAAAGCAGTACTTTCTCATCGGTTTTCGACTTAGCACAGTTCAATTTTGCTGCGTATTCCCTGCTGGCTCCTGAGACTTGCATTTCATCCAAGTTCCAGAAGAACAGGATGTATTTAGTAATTATCTAATTGTAATAACTAAGTGCTAAGTCTTTCAAGAGCAGGCAGAATAATGAATATGTATGTGTTCCAAAACTAAAACATGCAAGGCAATAGGATTCTACTAATAATTAGCTTTGCTTTGATACAAAATGTCATCTGATTGTATCAGGCAACCTGCACCAGTTAGACACAGGAGGATTTGATTTGTTGCTTTTGGTTGTTCAAGAAGCAAATTCTCTATAGAGAAGAATCTGGTTTGCTTCGCCTCTGAGACTCTGGAGTTCCCATGTAATTATCACTGTGACTGTCATTCCCAGACAGATTAGCGACAGTGGAGACTAAAATGTCATCTCCAGGCTACAGCAGAAACTACAAATTTGAATCAGCCTCTACTAGCTCCAGTGAACCCTGATCTGGCAGGGCAAGGGGTCTAAAATACTAAGTACCTTAATTTAATGCATTTTTTTTCCCCCAAGACAAAACACTGCATTTTCAAGCCATAGAATGATTTTTCGTCTTCTGAAGCAATTCAATCAGAAGCTTAGAAATTTCCTGCTAGTACCGCACGTTAGCTGAACCACTGATTAGGAGGCAGGAGCTTCTGCATCATCTCTTCCCATCAATTTCATTTCAATTTATCACATGGGAAAATCAGTTATTTCATGCCACTCACTACATATTAATCTCCCAACAGGGGGAACTTGATTCCTGAAATCCAAGACTTTTTACTACCCTGCAAAGCACTGCACTGCCACTTCTTGCCACAAAGGACCTGCTGTTTCCCTACTCTAAGGATCAGGATATGAGACTGACAAACACTCATGTTTGCAACTTTCAGTTCACGGACTATTTCTCTTCCAATATATGATTATACCTAAATGGTGTAATTTAGGCTACAGAAGCATAAAGAACAGGCAAATATGGAATGGGGATGGTGCAACTCATGCCACCCAAAATAACACTGCAAAGAGGTGAAGTTACATCAGAAGCACCACTTTTGGACTAGACACTGTACCTGCTCGAGGTCAATAACCACTCTACTGGTCACTTGGGATGATTAGGTATTTACCTTCATGGGCCTGGTTTTGGAGAATAAGCTTTCTGCCAGAGTTGGGCAGTCCGAAAAAAAAAAAGGTATGAGCTACTTCAAAACAAAATGTAACATTAACTCCCTAAAGGTAGATCTCTTCAGCTACTACGTAATGAAGTGCCTCTGATAATCTGAATTCACTACTGTATATATCCCATATACATACACAAACAGACACACAAGTCCTGTCCACACTTACAGACGTGCTTCCATCCACAGGAAACATATTTTCTTTTCTCCTTTTGTCTTTTCCTGTAGAGAATAGGCTGCACAGGCTCCAGGACCAAGGGACACACAGAAAAAAATACAAAACTAATGTCCATAATAGTTCTCTTCTACATATGGGAAAAATTCACAACCCTTTGTTGAATATTACTTCAATTACTTTCTACATTAGTTCTGTAATGCTGTTAGTCAAAGCATCTGATTAAAAAAAAAAAAACTGAGAGAGGGCTTTATTTGGTATGGTAATAGCTACATATATGGATGTGCAGGAAAGCATCCTCATGTTCCTTGTAGGTAAGGTGCTAAAAATACCAGGATCTTTTAGAAAGATGTGAAAAATCACACAGTTTGCTTCCCATAGCATAATTACCTTTCTAAATTTGAAGTTGAAATATTTAACAGATTTAGATGTAAACTCATAACAAGGCACTTCAAGACAAACAGGTTATTGAAATTTCGGCTATTACACAACAGACCAATGACCTCAAGAACAACCAGTCAAGGTGCAAATTACAACATCAAATGAAACCTTCAAAGTAGCATTTCTTCCAGGATAAAATACAACAACCCACCAATGTTGGATTTTGTGACTACAACATAAAAATACATTTTACCCACCTTCCTTTCCGATCACCCTATATAAATGTTATGTAGTACCATAAAGCCACAAAGTTATAATGGCTGTTGTAAGAGTTCTGCAACCTTATGCTCCTGCCAGCTGCTACTATATGTGGAGCAAAATAAAGAGATATTACAGCCTTTAGAAAGCACCATCAAGTGGCTCTTATACTGTAGCTTTACATTTCAAGTCAGTGATGCAACATGCCAAGAAGGTACCTATGGAACATGTAATCTGCAGTTTCAGTCCTAAAACTGATTTACATAAAAACTACAACTGTAAAAGCAACATGGGTTAGATAGAAACCTTGTTCACCGCTCTATCCTCCCCAAAAGCATCCCTCTGAGCCAGCAGAGATTATATACATCAGAGAAGATACAAACCAAGATAAATTTGAAGATAACTCAAAGTCAATGTAATTATTACTCAGAGAGTTTAAGGAAAGTAGCAAAGAGTTTCCATCTGCCAGATGAGCTGCTATGAATGCACTTCTGGACAGCAACCACAGCCTAACAAGAGTATTTAATGGAAAAATCAACTTTTAAAAGGCATAATATATCTATTCCTTTCAGTTGTGTATACCTCTACTCTTACAACTCAGTATTTTGGGTGCTTTTGTAGCTGCATACCCTGTTACACTATGTGTGTTTACTTCACAGTGTCCGGAAGGGAAGCTACAGTCACACCAGTTTTCTGTTAGAAGAACCCAAACAAACAAAAACAGTTGTCTCTGTTAAAAATTTTGAAAAATCAGGCAAAATTAAGAAGGGAAGTGAAATCGTTCTCTTGCTTAAGACTCCATGCTTTGGGCCCATAAACTCACTTCTACTGACACCTGCAGAAATACAATGCCACCTTTAACCTCCCAACTAGAAAGCAGGTTTTCAAGTAAAGGAGCAAATGTCCTCCTCTAAAATCTTTCTGACCAAAGCCCATTAAAATGCTGAGGCAGACTCTCAGTTGCCAGCCAAGTTTGACAATTTAGGAAGCAACTGAAGGCTGCATTTTACAGCAGCCAAATACTGCACTAGCAGAAAGAGTCTAGAGATGTTAAAAAAGATGTGGCAGGTTAGATTTTTTCAGCAGAGATAAACACATATTATCAGCACGGTACAGGCAGTACATTCTATAAGGGAATGCTTTCTGAAACAAGGTATATAGTTCTAGCTCTCTGTCCAAGAAAGGACAATTTAACCTGAAAAGTCCCTAATCTGGGCAGAGGATGAAACAGCTTGGAAGAGAAGCCCAAGAGGAAGAATATAACTGCTCTCCCAGGAGGAAAAAAAACCTATAGACTCCAAGAGTCCAAAAAGCACAAAACCAGCCACTGCTGTTGTTTCAAGGATTTATCTTAGTAGGACACTGAGACAGGAGCCTCAGGCAATGGTCCATAAAGGGTATTTAGGAAAGAACTTTAAAGACAGGGCAATATGGAGCAGTATTCCCCTCAGCACACCCATCCTCAAAGGACCTGTAGTTTAGGGATTTCTTGAGGTGGAGACTGTATCATTGTATTTACTGGATCATTCTTCCTTAATTCATCAACTATTTTCCTAAATCACTGCACAGCACGCTTGCTTGATGGGGCAAAGACTTGAATCAAATTAATCATATCTCTAAAATTCCCTAGTAATCCCCTACACAAGATTACACATTGCCCAAGAACTGAAATTATCTCAATGATAATCTGACTATACACAGGTGCTCTTACACTGACAACTAATGGTTAAATGGTTGTTGAAGTAGAGACCAAATATTATGCTTGAGTTTTTTCAAAACTGAATTTAACTCCATTTTCACATCCACAAAACCTCTTTATGTTCAGGATGGACACATACAAAATGAGCAACAGTTGACCATATGTTTGAAGAGGAAGACAGTATCTCTAAATATGACTTTATGAGATACCATTTGGAAAGAGTAACTATGTACATCAATATTAATTACATCTTAAAAAATACTAAATATCCAGTAAAGAATTATATTGCCCTGATTTATTTCTATCAGGATAAAAAACAATCCCAAAGCCCAGTATACTAGGATTCCTACCTTTTGATTAGCTTCACTTGCAATGTTAGTCCAGACAAATGCTCTGTGACTCAGTTTCCTCAATGAAGATATTGAGAATGAAACAATTTCTCACAAGAATGTTTCCCAGATAAGGTAACACACTTAGTTTTGGCAAAGCGCCTCTATCGATTGCTGATGGCAGGTGCTATGTAAATGCATTGAATTATTTCCTTCTGTTTCTCCACTTCTTCCTCTATGAAGGAAGGAACTTGTCATTCGTTTTATTAGCAAATGCAGCTGGGAGCTAAATACACTGGTGACTCCAACTGGCTGATTTGGTAATGTTTATGCAAGTAAGCACCAAGAAACACCAAATCAGAGCACAAACAAATCTTAGGCTAACTGTGCAGATAAAAACCTAACACACACTAAATACTGTACATTCCTGAAATTACTATTCAGTTGATAAAGATGCCAATTTTATTTTCTGGTTTAATTTTCAAATAATTTTGGTACTAAAGTGTAACTGCAGACTGTACAGGGAAAAAAATACTGAAATGGTTATTTTCCCCAAATTTAGAAACCATCGGTTTTGAAGTTCTGTTTGGCTAAGCAAATTACATGACTCACAGACCAGATAAGTACTTAAACACATACAGAATACCTTTTATTCAGTGCAGGAGAAAAATATCTTTAGCTGAGCTGTTTTGCATGGCATTTCCAATTTATCCCGTCTGAATTCTCTCTGGCATCTGTGATGCTGGTGTGAGGGTAACAATCACATCAGGGTGCTCCACAAAGGTTAATGCAGACAATAGCCTAGCAGCATTTGATGTGTAAGCAAACAGGACTATCATCTCCCTCGCATCTAAAAGGTCAACAGAACAGAACCTAATTCACTACTTCTATACAAGCCCAAGGGTTGGCACATGACAGAAAAGCCAGCAAGTTCATTGTCAGTTCCAGAATGCCACAGGAAAAATAACAGACAGGTTTCAGTGCTGCAGGAGAAGTGAATGGCGCAGGGAGCAGAGGCTCCTAATGATCTGGGGCTTTTCTTTGGTAACATCCTGCTTATTTTTTCCTTGGCGAAGAGAACAATTCATACAGAACAAAGACTTAGCCTGTAATTTAATTACGACAGGTTACTTTTTGCATTGTATGATACACAAAGATCTGATACTAAACTCAAGCTGCTGCAATAAAAATTTCTTTAAATTAATCTAACTACCAAATGTTGTTACTGTGATTAATAATTAGCAAGTGGCAGGTGACAAATCAAATAGAATTAGACCATCACTCAGATCATATTAATCTCTTATGCCACTGTTCTTTTCTAGGGACATTCTTGTTTGTCTCCTTGTTCCCATAAGCTTCCAATTATCCAACATACTTTTTCTGTCCCAAATGGCTCTTTCAGTGGGGGCATACAATATTCACTCCCATGGCTATCAAATACTGCATTGTAAACGTCTCATAGACCTTAACGATCTCCAGGGCAGAAAAAGAATCACAAAGGTTGTCTTTAAGTTGAGGAGACAGGACAATGGAAAGTTGAGAAGAAAAGCAGTTGCGAGAAACAACAGGAGAATGAAGAGAAATGGCATCTCCTTTTAAGCAGTGGGCTGATGAGTCTGCCCCACTCAAAGCTATCATTCAACAGTGCTCAACTTCCCCATCTGTGCTTTCAAGCTCCCTTCTGTTAACCCACCTAACCAGCTGCACTTGTATCCAGGCTCTGACAGCCAGCTGGAAGAAGTTTGGTGCTCAGCCTGTTGCTATCAATGGTAAAGCTCACCAGTAACTCAGGTAACAGCTCTCGGGTTATCCCAGCCTACAATATTGTCCCTGTATAATATTTAAAATATTACAGTTTGAATTCATATTTGACACATCATCATTTTGCCTACAGGCTCAATTCTTGCTGAGGAAGAAAGCGTTTACAACAGTATATAATGATAAACATATAAAGCCATCATCAATCATTCATCAGTTACAATTACCATTTGCATCCATTTATCTAATCACAGTCTGCAGTTAACTGCTGCACTTAAGCAGTTCAAAACCACTTTAAGGATGGAAATGTTGAGGATAACTACTGCATAATTACCTTCACATGTTGTAGCACTCTGCTAACTCGTATTTCTGTCCCTTTTCAGGTTTAATGTGTACTAAATAAAGAGGAATCATTATTTACATACACCCCCACTCACCTACACATTCACACCTACCGATTATGACAGGGCAGGTGAGAAATGCAGAGCAGTCTCATAAACTCTATTTAACACGCAACTTCAGCTGTCTCAGACATTCAGCCTCCTAGTCTACCTCTGCTGCTACTTTAAATACACTTAATTTCAGATCTAACTATAAAAAAACCAAAACCAATAGCCCTCACTTTTTTCCCCCTCTCCTCCTTCTCTTCAATATCGCCTGCCATGAAATTACTTCATATCTGTCCTGGATGTCAGAATCCATTCCCAGCCCTCCTTTCCCATTTTTTTTTTTTCAATGCCACTAATTTGATGATGCTAAACAGTGGGTCCTGAGCTAGTAACAGCTTACAGGTGAGATAACTTCCAACATTCAGAAGCCAGACAAAAGACAACAGCCAACAGTCTGTTCCGCTGTAACTACAATAACTTTGCTATATTACATAAACGATGGATTCCTGAGAATAGGAGTGATATTTATATGTTCTTTCACTTTTTCTGTCTTTTAAAGAAATGTTGTAATATCCAGCTTTCTCCACCAAAATTAACGCTTGTCTGAAGAGCACTCTAAAAGGTTTGGGGGATTAAATCTAGCTCTTCCTGCAATGCCAGTACTGTCATTCCAACCACTGAACCATGCAAACACACAACCACTACTTAACAGTTTTCTCTACAGCTTGAGCTCAGGTAACAACATGGGAGGACACCTTCCCTTTCCCCTCCACATTCAGACTGACTCTTAACAAAAAGGACAGTTGACAGGGTGCTTTACTATACCTAATGTTCACAATGCAATCTCAGATGAACCTCTTCCTCTCTGGTCCTCTCCTTCCTTTTTGCATCTCTATGTGCCTGTCAGAATGCTGTAGTGGGTCGTGCACTTGCTAGGAAAGTCAGCTGCAGTTGCTAGAAATAGCTGTATTTTAAAAGAACCAACCAAAGCTCAACAATTTAGGCTTCTAGAAGAAAGTTAATAACGGATGTTGTTGATGAAGCCTGGCCTACAGACACTGGAGATTACAGCTGAAGTGGGTGAGCACACAAACAACCTCCTGTTTGGGTACCCTGGGTGACAGAATCAACTTTCCAAGCAGCAGCAGCAGCTGAGAGGGCAGGACCCACACTCCAGCAAAAGCTTGGCTGGGTCCCATCACTCTCATCCTCCAAATCTGCAGGCATCCACTAAAAACTAATATGCTCTCTAGCCCTGGATGTCAGCTGTGCTGTGACAAAAAAGAAACAAACCAACAAAAAGAAACCAGTCAACCACCCCATATAACGTGTGAAGTGCAGGCTGCACAACCTATTCTGTAGATGGCACTGCACGTTAAACAATGTTTTTCTTTTTTCACAGCAGAATTTCTGAAGATACTAATCCAGATGCAGCCTCTAACACATACAGAACATACATTTATTTAAAATCAGGAATCATTCCCTGGTATTAACTTCCAACTGCAATTCCAGAAGTCATCTCACAATAGCATCTAACTTTATTTATCGCTGTCATATGTGCCTACCAGGCAGGACAGGGTGCACTGTACAGACACAACATAGTAGACAGTCCCTGTGCCAATGAGTTAAAAAGACAAATAGAAGGAGAAGAGAGACAGCTTACTAATGAGAGCTAATGATGTGTTCCATCCAGCCTTTCCTGGATGCCCAGCCTGGTGTGGTAACCACTGAGTCAGCAAGTGGTGCTGTGCCATGATGATGACAATTAAGTTTTCGGGGTGTTTTTGTTTGTGGTGTTTGTGGTTTTTTTCAAAAACTATCTTCGTTATTAGTAATTTCTGAAGGATTTGTTGAAAATGGCATCTGAGGAGGCAGACCACAATATTGGCAGAGAAATTCAGGAAACACTGGTGCTAAACCAAGACTGGCAAACATCTAGGGAATCTTTACCCCAGGAAGTTAGAAAATGGCTTAAAATGGAAAAAGTGAATTTTACAATAGTGAGTAAAGTTCTTCTGAGGCGATTTCAGCTGGGACACTAAAGCAATTGTGTAGGCATTGAAGGGAACACAAGCTAATCTAAAGATTCACTGACAACAGTGTTTGCTTGAGATAGCTGGGATGTAAAATTAATTACCAGCAGGAGAGCTCCCACAAATCCAAGACTAGTCTTAAATGGTCCAGAACTGTTCCGGAACTATGTGAACATAAACACACAGGGCCAAAAAAGCAGCAGCAAAGAGAAAGTGGCACGCACAAGCTCTGAATAACCAATCAACCTTCCTACTATACATTGCAAATGAGAAATATAAATCTCTACATAAGCTCATGACAGAAAGCTGTCTTTTAGAGTATTGCCAGCATTTGTTGATTTGCACTTGCCAGAAAAACCCAGTTTGGGGGCTTTTGGAATGTTAAAATGTAAACAGAGCAAGCCTTCACATTTTAAAATAAAAAAGGAACAATACTTAATTATTCTAGAGCAACTAAGATTTATGTTGACGTTAGTATTTCATATATTCTGGCCCATAACATGATGTGGAAAATTTTCCCTATTCCCTAGTGAGTGCCTTGCACTGGCTGCATACAGTTTTAATGCGGATTGAAAATCTTGCTTTATCTATGACAGACAAAGCCACAAAATTGTGGGAAGTTTTTAGCACTCCTAAAAAATAAATCAAATCCACTGTGGTTGATTTGCTCTATGCAGAGTGCTTTGTTGTCTTAAAACTATGCAGACATGTACCATATTCTAATGCTTTTGGCTACTTTAATGAAAACTTTATGATTGTTTAAAAATTCTGGTAGGCATCCAGAACCCTTTTTTTTTTCCCCCAGAATCCTCATATGAAAAATTTACTTGATGCATGGACCTGACAGCTGTATTGGTAGGAAGCCACATCTGTTGAACTACAGGTAAAGAAGCCAGATGCGAGAAATACTTGAAAGTCATTTGTCTTACCATGTCTTTACACTTTGCCCAGACACTCAACAGTAAAATCAGGAGAAATTCATGTAAATTACTACAGTCAACCAGCAACACATAAAAAATGTGCCGAGCTAGAAAAGGGAGCTTTATAGCATTGGTGAGTGAGAAGAGATATTTGAATAGGAACCAGCACTGACAGCTAACCCCGGAGACTGAGATTAAAATCACTACCTGCTTATTTTACATACAGAAAAGCCATTTCAGGGATTTTTGAAGGTTATACCTCTCACTACAGAGTCTAACGTGTAGTAAGCACTTCTGTACATTTAATTTTACCCTCTGAATAATCCCATTATATTCCACAGAACTAGCTACATGTATGAAAATACACGGATGCCTAAATCTTCTGATGAATCGAGAGCTTAAGTTACACTAGTTCAGTGAGGGAAGGGACAGAAGCACATCCAGATTAATATACTAATATTAAAGTAAGTGTGCAATTCTCTCAGTAATTCTGAAGCTTGGTATTAAGCTCTAATGTTTTCGTAAAACATGAATTGTTCAACGTAGGTTTGACATAGAGACCACAGGATGGCAAGGTGTGTTTACAAGGGTTTTACAATGATCACCTGGGGATAAATTTGGAAGAGGTATTTTATTTGTGTGTACCAAAGCTATTAATAAATTGGGCAGGTCAAGTAAAGCTCATCTTTCAAAAAACACTTCTTAAAACATAGAATGAACTGTTTCCATCCTGGACACACTTGACTCAGCTTGTTTGTGGTTTTGATAACATCTTCAGTTTAACATTCTGTCTATTACAGAACAAAATAATGAAATAGAAAATTACTATTAAATGATGATTGGAAAATATAATACATGTTAAAACCCAGCATGTTGACATTTAAGCTATTATAATCCAATTTCAAAACACATGAATACCCTGAATAATACCGACTCATTTGTGCCACACCTTTTAATCCTACACCAAGCTTTTAAATGCATAATCTAGATTCACAGTATCAAAGCTCTCTATAATTGTTTTGCTTCTTTTTTTTCTTACTGTATCAATGTTTTATAAAATGGAAAACCCCCCCACATTTCTCTTTAGAACTTGCTTTCCCCCCTCTAGTTTTTATAAGCAAAACAAACCCTATCTTTCTTTCCAACTCCTCTGCTTTAAATCAAGAAGCAAGCTCCTGATGAGTGTTCATGCAGCTGATTAGAAAATTGTCTTATAAACAGCATCATTAACTGGCATGCCAATCAGCAGTGATACAGTAGTATTGCTGGTGCCTGTGTAAATTATAGAGTTATGCCCTACTCTGGGGAAACCTAAATATACAATTCTGAGATTTCTTATTGGCAATTAGATTATAAATGCCATGTTCTAATGCTTAACAGCATGAGAATATATTTATCACATACTGTATCTGCAAAACACAGAAAGGAAAAAGAATTCTAATTGGAGCAGGCTTTCTGAAGAAGCTGTTTTGATGGAACCCCCAACACTAAGAGCTTACATAAGAGGAATGTTTTTTTAGGTTTTCCAGGGTGATGCCATAGGAAACATATGGATTGTAAGATTTCTTCATGTTCATTCCACTCCTGTTTCTTTGGATTTACTATTTGTTTTATGACATGTATCACCACCTACTTAAAATATACTAAAATATTTGGAGTTATTTGAAAGGGTTCCTTGATTTTATCAATATGTTCTTATTAAATGCAAGGAACAACTTCAAAATGTAGATAACACCGGAAACTCATCTATGACATACTGTCCTAGACTTGTATTGATACAATGTGACATGATACATATAGATACCTGTTAATAGCCCATGGACCCACATTCACTTGAATATAACCTACATGGAAGATGACTCCTATGAAATGATAAGGCTGCAAAGTTATGGGTGTTAGAGCTATGGCATGCCAGAATTAAAGTTTGTCTGTGAATTAAAACATTCAGGTTCTTTAGCCTTCATCATTTAATTATACAGTCACATTAAAAAAACAGGCCAGACTGTTTCAGGAAATAGTATTCTCTGGACTGCAACACTTTGAGCCCTGATTCAACACATGGCTTTACGCCTTATTTACTGCATAGATTTAGACTTCTTTGAATGCAGGCATTCTAAATTCCTCATGGAATTCTGTATGGTGCTCATTACAACAGAATAGATAACGCCATTGCACCTGTTTAATGGTTCCAAAGCACAGGTGGGTATCTTAAAGACGATACCACAGCTTTCATTTTGGAGTATCCTATGCTTTACAGGACTAAGATATATCTCAGGAATGTCAGGATGCTGAGAGCTCAGCTTGAGCGCTAAGAGAAACAAACAGCTAACTTGCAAGTAGCTAAAGTACTTGCACAAGGTAAGAACCCCAGACAATCAACTGGCAAAACCACAAGAAAATCTCACATTTCAGCAGTACTTTGCCTTATTCCTTCCAGGTATCTCAGTTTCTGCAGTGGGAGAAGCTGAAGCTGTACACATCTGTGGCTCCAGACTCATTCCCAGAAAACATGCCTGGGGCACTGAATGATGCTGGCGTCCTGAATCTATAAGCACAATTACATCCAAAAATGCTACTTAATTTTATGTCTCTGTTTCTGGTTTTCCCTGATATCAGTCTTGAACTGGTAGCCACAGGATTGCAAGTAAAGGGGTTTCCTTTTTGTTTTCATGCCAAATGCCTAATGCCATCCTTTGCTGCTCTGTCAACACCCAGGCAGATCCTGTGGACAAGCCCTGCATCACTTGAGCCGACCAGTTCACTGACAGCAGAAGTAGGTTATTATGCCTGGACAGCACTAGAAAATGATGGATATTGCCAACAGCAGAGAAATAAGGCTAAGGAATTTTGGTCTCAGTTCAGTGCTTCAAAAGGGAAGATGTCAGCTGTCTACTTGAAGCACCTCTCTTCTCATTTATCCAATCTCTGCATTCGTATCTTCCCACGTTTTTATCCGCCCCTTCTTCTCTCCAAAAACACATTTCAAATCCCAAATGTGACCTCTTTGCATCCTAATTTTGCCACTGTCTTTTTTCTTCCCCTTCCTGCTGTTGCCCTGACTTCCCTATGTGTATTTACTGCCTCAAAGTAGCCACAGCTGCTTTTACAGCAAGACATGTATTAATCTATCAGAAATTTGTCTTTAACAATTCATCTGAAAAAAATAGATTTGCTTAGTGTCTAAAACTAATAGTTCCAGAGCACACTCACTACAGTCAGTTGCCAACAGCTTATTAATTGCACATTGGGATGCCATAAACAGAGCCAAAACATAACTTTTTAGAAGCATACAATGAAAGTCAGTGATGATATCCACCAGACTTTTGCCTCTCCAGAACTTCATACAACAGCAAAGAAAAATCCACCTCTTCCACAAACATCTAGAGGCAAAAACTGGGAGAGACCACGTCCCCCTTGGATACAATGTGCAAAGCATTGACAAAGGAAGCAGTGAATGAAGAATTGAGACACTGCAGAGGGAATAGCCAGAATTGTTTGCCATTAAGGTACAGGAATAGATCACTGCAGAGGAAATAATTTCCCTCAGTGTCATATTTTTGGGGAGAAGAGATAAATCACATACACCAGTATGTACTAAAAAACAAACAGAACTAAAAGGACCATAAACAAATTGGTAAGGAGGAGTCAATTCTTAACGGTAGCACCTACCTACTTGAACAACCCCCCAAAAATCTAAATAGCACACTTTTCTATTAAGTGAGTCACCACAAGCAAACCCATTTCATGTTTTAACTCTGGGAGACTCTAGCCAGATGTGATTGATCTGTCCTCCTACCGGTCCTTGCCCTTTTGTGGTTCTGCAGAGACGCTGGGAACTGCCAATAACTCACCACATGCCTCAGAGAGCTTTTTTGTTTTCTGAAATCTCTTGGCAGAGTGACATTTCATTTATTATGGCTGATTCTGGGCATTTAAATATGAAAACAATTAAAGTATATGTGCAAGGGATATGACAAACGAGCATTTGTACTCTGGCCAATTTTTCACTGACTTTCATTCAAGTGCACAACTATGTTTCAGCTTTGCCTCCACCACTGTTTAAATGAGGCGATTTCCCAGTTTCCATAAGGGCAGGTTGACTGATGAGAATGCCTTTACGGTTAAATGTCTTTAATATAAAATCAGAGGTCTGTTTCTTGGACAAATTCTGCCATCGCACTCACTGATGAAAATTCGGAACCACCACTGAAATCTTACTTTGGACCCCCACCAGCCTCAGCGGTAGCTCTCTGACTCTGCGTACCTCTGTCCCATAAAGGTGCTTTGTCTTTACAACCCATATCCTTCAGCAGCAGCAGCAGGTTGGTTTTGATTTTCATGCGACTTCAGCATTCTCACCAATCTATTGCCACCAGAGAGACAAGGATTATCTACACCAAAGCTGGGCTGAAGCAGAACATCTATTTCCTGATACCTCCAGGCTATATTTCCAATACGAGGGACTGAAGCAGCATAGGCCATACAAGAGAAGAAACAGCATTTTTGTCTCTTGACAACCCTCTCACCGCTATATTAGCAATGACATTAATTCCCATAGTTGCAATGTGCCATGGAAATGTAGCTAGATGTAAGTAAGTGTCTCCACTTTAATTCAGAATGGTATTACTTAGGTTGTGGAGAGCCATTCACTCTGTACACAGCTGTACTGGAGAAGTCTTTCTGAGATTTTTTTATTCTATCTCTTCCTGGCAATTACTGCCTATTACTGCTGTATGGAAGGATCATATATACACTCCCTATGTCCCATTAAAGATGGTCATCCAGCTGGGCTAAACTTACCGCTAGAAATGGTTTGAGCTAGTTCAGAATTAAGGTACCCACATGAATCTTTCCGTAAGTGGAGTCCTACAGCAGTAATGTTGCCCCAACAGTGTGATCTGGAAGAGCATATCTGTTTATCACCTTAAAGCAGCCTTTCCAAACTGAATGCCAGTACTCTGCTACCTTGCTAAAGAAGAGCTGGAAACAAATCTCTCTCCTGCTAATTCCAAATATTCACTGAAATATGTGGAAGTGAAATATGGAAACATGTGACCTCCAATACCTATTTCAAGACCCTTGGCAAAGTTTGAGTCTTCAAGCTGCTGTTGAGGAAAAAATGCAAATATAGCTTTAGGGGCTCAGCATAGCCAAGCTCTGTGCTCATCAGTCTTTAATAGTCTTTTTGGTTTGAAATAATTTCATGCAATGCTAAGCAATGTCCTAGTTGCTTCTGCTGACTTGCAGTAATCAGTAGGGATGCCAGACTGCCAGCATCAGAACACCTGCTTTATCAGAAAAATATTTCAGAAGGCCTTGCCTTTTAAGAAATGATGTGACCCTGGAAGATAGACAGCAGCCTTCCTATGGGCAAATAGCTTGCAAAGGGTCAAAGCCACCTGAAGCTTTGGGAGCAGCAGTTTCATTTCTGTCACCTTGCTCTACCCAGGGTCTTAGAGTTGTAACAAATACGGAAAACAATATACCACTGAAGCTCTGATAGATCCCAGTTAATGGACTGAGAGTCTTCTACCAGTCAGCAATATGAGAAGGGAGGGGAGGGGAGGAAAGCAGGGGAGAGGAGAATCCAGCTGCGAAACTTTTTGCTCTGTGACTGAAAACAGAGCTACTCTTGGGAGAATAGCCTCAGTCGGAATGAACTGGGGCAGCAAAATATGCCATATAAACTGTCTCAGTTATGAAACATGTTCCAGAGTGTTTACAGAAACAGCTTTGCTACCACACAGATACCTGTCCATCTCAATTTACAGCCTTTCTCACAACTCTCTGACTTTTTCAGGAGTTACTCATTTTCTTTTGTCTTTTAAACTATGAATTCCCCTAAAACATAAGAGTCCACTGATTTTGTAGTCTTTGCTACGTTCACAACTCAACATCAACAAAACCCCAAGGAAGTAAAGCAGTGAAAAAAAACAGTGCAAATATTTCAATTTTATTAATAATGTAAACAGCATCAAAAAGATTTTGGATCCTGGTCATCTACCTGTGAAGTTAGCAGTCAGTGGAAATTCTGTTGCTACAGTTAGAAAAAGGTCTCGCTCTTGTCGTTATTGCTATTGCCTTTTGAAGTAAATTGACAGTGGCATGCTTTTGAATGGTAGCATTTTACAGCAGTTTAAATTCCTGCCTAAAGAAGCAAATTTGCATAAAAATTATCTAGAAAGCAGAATAACATACACACAGAATTTATATATTTATATGTTTTTATATATATATATATATATGCATCGGCATTTTCAGTACAGGTACGACATACAGCGTATCAAAAGCCTTAGGGATGAAGAGTCAATTAGTTGCCAAGATTATTTTCTAATTTTTTAGAAGAGGAACTATTTCCTAGAGATGTCTACCATTATCCTCCGACCTCTTCAATGAGCAGTGAGGTTGATTTCTACCTTCATTCTTATTCACCTTCCATGAAAGCACCACTGAGGACCTAATGAAGAATGCTAGGTAATTCTGGCATTATTGGATTTTTTGTTATTTATTTATTAGACATGAGAGCTGTTATCAGCAAGCAACCATGTGAGTCAAATCAGATAAAGCATTAGCTGATTCCTGTGCTGTAAATCAGTTTTTAGAAGAGAAAAAATCTGTGTCCCTTTGGGAATGGAAAGAATATGTATATAATGTGTTCTAAATGTGTGCTACACAATAGCAAGTATGGAGAAAAAAAAATATTTTCTCTAATCAATTTTCCACTTTCTTCTCCAAGTTCTTTTACCCATAAGATGAGAACTAAAATAAATGGAAGGTCTGTTTGTGCCAAGTGCTAGTGAATAACTAAGATAAGCATGCATAAAAGCAAGCGTACATCCTTACACAGACACACTAAAAATACCAAATTCTACAATACTAAAAATATAATCAAGATGTCCTTGCTTCTCAGCTGGCAGAATAATTTACAGATTTCAAGTTTATCTAATTCAGTCAGAGAAACGAGATCTTTGGTAGCCTGTTCTCAACTCCAATACAGCTTCTGTCTTAGGCCTTTTTCTATTCAGAAGCTATGAAGTCTCATGACAGCACCTGTACATTAGACACAGATAGCATGTGACTACCTCTTGAAGGTTTTACAAATTTTAATCAGCAGAGACAGCAATCTAGATAATGCTCAGACAGAAATCAGTGTTAAACATTAAAACTCTGATGCAAAGCCGGCTCTTTCTTGCACTGCAGTATTATTTGAATTTTGAGTTGTTGGAGATTATTTTTTGCAAAAATGAGGGCTCTCATCTAATGTATCATGTTTAACTGTTCAGACAGAACTGAAATGCTGGAATTAGTTTACTGCCCAGAGACTTAAAGCAAATATTTTGAGAACTCAAAATTTACTTTTTAAACCCAAACTCAGTAGGTCATATTCAATTAATTCCGTAACAAACTGGAGAAATAGGCCTTTCATGCCATGTTTGACTTAAAAATACTTAAAAATACTTAAAAATACCCCCCCCACCTTTCATGATTTACACATGAAAATGAATTTATATCCAAATCATTTTATTCATTGAAATTTATGAGGGTATGTGCTCCGATTACCATTAATGAATGAACAAGTAAAACTCTGCCACTGCCAGCTATCAGCAACAATACTGACACCAATGTCATAATTCAGTATCTTCTTATTCCCTTTTTCCAGGTAAGCCTTTGTTGCTCCATCACAGTTTACAGGAGGACAAACTTTTTAAAAAATAACTGCAAAACTACATGCAGCACAAAAGTTATTAACACAATAAAAGTTAATGTAAAACTTAGGTTATCTGAATGTGTCGCGGGTTAGGGCTGGGCTGGCCACTGAACACGGACAGATGCTCTCTAATCCCCTCTTCCCCCCCACAAATGGGAAGGAGAAAGGAATGAGGCAGATAGACTTATGGGTTAGGAAAGAAAAACTAGAACAGCTTTAATGAAACAATAATGGAAATAATAGTGAAATGATAAAGAACTATATACAACTATGTATAAGTCCGATATTGAACCCGACTCCCTCCCAACAGCAATCCCCACTGATGCTGCAGAGCAGGAGGCACTGGGGAAGCCCCAGGCTCAGCAGCGGCGGGAGCTGGATACAGGGAGCTGGATTTGGGAACTCAGGATCCGGATCAAAAGCAGGAGATTGGATGGAGCCCTCCTTGATTGCTTACCATAGAGAAAAGAGGCCTAAACTCTCATGATCACTCAATTTATACTGACATATATGGAATGGAATACTTCTGTTGGTCACCTGTCCTGTCTATTACCCCCCGGAGGTGCAACCTTTTACTTCCTTGTGAGCCCTCTTACTACCCGACACCCCCAGTGTGGCACACAAGAGCCAGCAGTGGCCTTGCGCACTACAGGAACAAGTATCAGCAAGAGCCTTTCTGCATCCCAGTGCCAGGCAGTAACTGTAATCGTCAGGTGTTATCACTGCCAGTAGCACACACTGTCTGCAAAAACATGCTGCTAACTTCAGAAAGTGCAGCCCCTGAGAAGAGACTAAACTGGAAAGTAAAACAGAATTGGGTTTTTTATCTAAAACCAGGACAGAATACAAGGCTTATTTATTAGGGAAAAAATCCAACCAAGTCACAATTAACCATATGCTGTATCTGAGATACTAGTTTCTCTTTTGGGGGATGCAACTACACTTTAGTTTGTTTTATCAGTATTGAACAACCACCTAATTAAAAAATCTGTATTTGAAAGGTTAGTTTTAGTCAGGCACAAGAGCAGTTTCAGCTTCGTGTTTCAGATAGCTTAAGCATTTTTAAGACCAGATCATTTTTTATATATATATATATACACACACATATATATACATATACATATCTCTCATAGAATCATAGAATGGCCTGAGCTGGAAGGGACCTTAGAGATCATTTTGAACCCAGCCTCCCTGTCGCCAGGGACGCCACCTCTCGACTAGATCAGGCAACACACAGGGACCAAACGGGAATATATAAAAATATATATATATGTGAAGATAATGCAGAGAAATAAATGAAAGAACCACAATCTGTGAGAGACATGAACACTGAGCCTGAAAGTGTAGCCTGTAACGAGGTGCAGTGTACACATCACTAAGGAAAACCCTGTAAAGGGCTGAGGTTTCCTCTTCAAAACAGACAGTGACAAGGACTGGGAGAAGCAGAGATGATGGTGTCATGCCAACATGAAAAAAAGCAGGAAATAGGCACTTAAATACTTTTTTGTCCCTTGGAAAATAAAATAATAACCCCCCCCCAACTAATTAAGTATAATAAAAATCCCTATAACTCCATATCTAGTTATAATTCTAAGTAACCTGAAGAAGTTTATTACAATCAGAATGACAAACATCAAAGAAACTGGTATCTCAACCCAATCTAGATACAAACTTCCTATTTGTTACCACTGTACCTCCCTCCAGCTGGCACAGCTGGACTAACAACCTCTTTCTCCTTAGCTTCAGCAGATTAGGCAATCACAATTTAGTAGTAACAAAACATTGCCATTTGTAGGAGCAAAGAGACCATTTCTAAAATTACTATCTTTCTGACAAGCACCTTGTAAATATGATTAAATTCATGTCATTAAACTCCCAAAAAAGCCTGATGTATCCAAAAAACAACTTTTAAAACTAATATTTAAAACCACAAGTAAGGACCTGCAACCTCACAGCTTTTATTACATTTTGATCCACACAACAGCCTTTCGCAAAGCGACACAGGCTTCCGAGGCACTTCTTTTGTTAACATGAGGCTGGTTTGAGCTTCCTTCGCTTCACTCTGGAGGGTAGAACATTTACTCAGAAATGAGTATTCCTTCTGCGCAACGGGCCGCAAAAGTCACTGCATGACAGGTGGTGAGCAGATGAAGATTCAGTACCTTACCTGTCAACTGTGCTCATCGGTACAAATGAAAATATTCAACTCTTTTTCAAATTAAGAGAACGTTCCTTATCCAATACATTCAGCTCTTACAATCCATTTTAAAAGGATGAAAACATTACTAGCCAGACATCTCTTCATTTGGCAAGTCTCTCATGTTTTGAAATTAATGCCGTATTTCTATCTTTTATCATTATTGAGCTACTACTGCCTACCACCTCCTTAACTGCACAATCTGAAACCCTCAGCAGAACAAGACACTCTCTAGAGCAGCAAATGCCCTGCCAGCCGGCACAGTGGGTCAGCCTCAGATTATTTACTGGCCAAGGAAGGTGCTGCCCTGCAAAATGCAAGAGCCACATGCCCTTTCTGCATAGGATGGCTCTAAAGTCTGGCCATGTAAATCTGACTGCAAGACCAGAGCCTCTCAATTACTGCTTTGCTTCCCTTCAGTTTTCATGATTTTTTTTTAAAATATGCCATTATCCAATGTAATCTGAATGACTCAGTGTGACAAGAGGGGTCAGGAGGATAAAGACTTTGGGGGGCTCAAGAAACCTCCTTTCCTTACAAATAAATGGCCTTGTTTTAGACCAAATTCACCTTTTCCAACTTGAAAATAAGAAAAAGATCTGTTCATTCAGTGTTGACAAATAGACAATATACGTGAAGCAGTTGAGGGGAAGGGAGGTAGCTTTAATAATCTGTGTCGCATTTTTATTTGTCTACTGTAACTTTATGGCTTATAACCAGGAGTTTAGGCACTCACAGCTTCCCCTCCCTGGAGGGCAATGTATCAAGACAGTAATGTATCATGACCTCAACAAATGCTCTATTTAAACAGCACAATGACTCCCAAATGGAAGACACATTTCTGCCTGTGATATTTCGGGTTTAAATACATTTCTCTTCTTTTTTATAAAAAAACCCACCCTTTATTTCCAGATAAAAATGGCCTGGCAGAGGTTCAGCGCCATGCCCCACATCGAAACACGTAAGGCCCCTCAGCACTGCTGAGCTCGGTGTCTACATGCGGCCGAGATAAGGTCGAATCCACCGTCCCGGAGGCGCCTGACTTACTGAGGTTCCACCGGAGGCCTGTCGTGGTCACGCTCTCGCAGGAGTTCCCGATGGGGATGAGGCCACACCAGGAGCCTTCCAGTCCCGTGTCCACGTGCAGCTTGTGCTTGCCCTGCAAGACAGGAGTCAGCGCTCGCCAGGGATGGAAATGACATTTGCCAACACATCCTGCAAATTAAACTGAGAGTTCTTAGAGGGAGACAGGTCCAGAATGTCCCCCAAAGGCTCAGGAATATTTGACTGCAGGAGTTCAGGTCAGTGATGTTTATCGAGGGAGGAGAGATGTGTGTTTGGGTTCTAGACTTCAGGCCTTTCAAAAAATTTGTTCCTGGGCTTTTTTAAGCAGAATCTGGCTTTGTTCATTCTTTGATGGCATTTTTTGAAGAGGCACTTCTGTCAAAGCTAGGCTCTTTATTCCTGTGAAATAAAAGTGTTGTTCTTTTCCTCATCTAAACAGCTGTGTTTCAATTCCTAAACAATGCCAGTCAAAGCACCACTGAAACTCCTTCATTATTTTGACATCATCTGTAAAATTTCATGTACTTCTACAGGCACGTATTGTTCCCAGAAGGAAGAGTATGTGCAGAAACTCAACTAGGTGCTAGAGAAAATAACCTAAATATTTAGAGTAACATGCTTACACTAAGAACAACAAAGTGAAATTAAAACGCGTTTTGTACATCTGAAATAAATCTTTTAACTATCAAGTTCATGGGATGCAGGAGAAGCAGCAGCTACTAATGACGACAGATTTGTGACCAAGCTCTTAATTAGTACTTATAGACGTCTTGCCAGGTTTAGCATATGAACAGTTGCAAGGAAGAGTAGATAGTGGAAATCTTTTACAGAATGAAAAAAATAAAAAAAGCTTAATGTTGGAGTTCTGGCACAATTTGCTTTTAAGAAACTAAGAAAGTGCATATGAAAACTAGCTACAAGAAAGCAGCAAATGGAAAACGATGACAAGATCAATGAAGAAATCCTCCGATCTCTTCTACACAGGTAATTTATTCTTTCAAACAAAACGATATGCCTATTTATTAATCTACTAAAATAAAAGAACTTTCTGAAACCCAGTAAGTATTCAGTGAATAAAAAGAAATCGCCAAGGTTTTGTACCAAGAGAAAAAAGAAGAGCTGAACCATATGACTCAGGTAAATGTTCCAAGCAGAAAAAATAATTTCTCACAAATTTTCTTTTCGGGAATGTATTTAAACTTATTTTCTTAATGTCCTGTCTGGACATATGCTTATTCCAGATGCCCTTGCAAATACAAAGTCACCAGTTAGAAAGTCAAAACCGGAGTGAAATATCTTATTGGTGAGATGCTGATGTCTGAGGCATTCAACAGCTTCTCCTGTTAATGCCAAATGCATTATGAAGAAACAACTTCAATACATGTCACGCTCTCAGATAACAAATGAACCTTGGAAAAGCTGTCAATTAGGGAGTATCAGATCGCATAGCTTAAGCCTGTTTGATTGTTTGCAGAGCAACAAGAAAACCAATCCAATATCATCTAACCTCTCAGGGTGTCCAGCTTCCTGTGGCGACAAGCCATGTATTTCTATAGTGGCTGTGAACGCTTGCCTGCCAAATTCAGAGGTGTAACAAATTCAGGCTTGATAACCTCTTAGCTCTGCAATACAATAACCTCTTAGCTCTACTTCTCTTGTGCAATACAGAGGGAGGAGGAAAAGGAGAGTATCATAGAATCATAGAATGGGTACGAGTACAAGCTCTCCTGTGGATATTCTCTATATGAAGCTGCTGATGATGGAGACAACGAAGGGCTGGGATTGTCTCTTCTCAATGAACATACAGATTGCTGCTTGGAGCTACTTGAGGAGAGAAGCAAAGTCTCTTTTTATCAAATTAGTACATCTATCAATTAATAAAAGAATATGAAAAAGAGAACTAAAAATAATAAACCTGACCCAACAGAGAACCTGATTAAATCCTGCATTCTTAAAAACTGTGTCTACCTACTATTTGTTAGGTTTGTGTTTCTCATTTTAGGACATTCTGGCCCACCTTACAGACAGGGATTCATTTCAACATATAGCTTCATAGAAAACTCTTTCTGTGCTCATGAAATAGATCTTTAAAACAAAAGATGGCATTACCAGAAGCTCGACAATATCTAGGATTTTATCAGGAGCCTTTCAATATCTGATACATTTGTAAAACCCCAGCTCACACATCCCAGTGATTATGTGAGAATCTTGACTTTCTTCTCTAAAAGGACATTTTCTAGCCCTCAGCTGTTAAGAGAAATTTCACGCTAGAAGCCCAAAGGGCTACGAACCCAAGGCAGCAAGTAAACAGGAACTGAAATATTAAAATGCAAACGATTTTTAAAAAACCTCTCAAACATTAAGCCAAACTTAGGGATTGATTCACTGATGCTACACAAGGCGGTCTTTAAGACTTTTATTTAAATAAATCAATATTATTTGGGACAGCGGGGACACAAAAGGGAAATGATCATTGGGAAGAAATTCCAAAACAACCCAAATAATCCACTAATTTTTGAAAAAAAAAAATAAAATTAATCAGCCAACACATTAGTATATTAAACGTCTAAATTCAATGCACTGTGGGTCTGCCATGGGGGAAATTAGGTACCCAAGCTTATCTTCAAATTTCTGATTACGGATCTTTCAACCAAACAAGATGGAACTGCTATTTGCAGGAGGAAGGGAGGATCAGAGCTCGTAATTTTCAAATACAAGTAATAATTTGTTCTATTTAAGTCTGTGTGATTAAAGGAACAATTACATACTGGCACTTAAACTCTGAAACTGTTTTCCATTTCTGCAGAACTCCAAGGTCCAAAATTAGGATTAAAAAGAAAACCAAAGTTTGACTAAATAAATCTCTCCTTCTTAAGTTCTTTTGCCTCTGTAGGAGGTAACTGAAACATTTTCACATTTCAAATATTTCAAATATTACCATTTTTGAGTGATACTGCTGATAGAGTAATGGCAAATAATACAGCTGCATTGACTTTTATCTTATTAAGTCAGTTTTGAAAAACATTGATCAATCTTCAGCATTGATTTTTTTCCTTCATTTTGTCTCTGATGCTGGGAAATAAGATCAATTTCTAAGTTCAGCAATAAGAAGGAAATGTCAGAAGATATTTTTAAGAACGCTTTTCCCACACAGGTTAAACTTTTTCTTTTGATTCTAATGTCTTGTGTTATGAGAAAGTATTTAACCAGCAGTGGTTAAATATATACCCACTCTAACACTGGTTTTGCTGAGGGAACACCTAAAGATACAGTTGTTCTCTGTCACATGTCCCAATTCAAATTAGTAGAAGTCTGATTGCCAGTAACTCATATACTAAACCCCAGTCAAGGTTGTAAGAGATTAAAATCCTTAGTCAAAAATTTGCAAGCTGAAAAGCGTATCAACAGTGTCAAGATAAAAGCTGATAGCTTCTCTGTGTGCTCAGATACCTCATGGGCACTACATAAAAGTATAAGGACTTAAAGTGCTTTCCAGATCAACTTGAATAAATATATTGCAATAAATGTATACTGTAAAACAGATATCAGGCAACAAAATGTTATGCAGGAGAGAGAGAATGGGGACTGATCTGCAGTTCTGCATTCTGAAGGAATCTGAAGGAGGGAAACCTGGAAAAAAAATAAGCTTTAAAAAACAAATGAAGAAAGATATAATAAACAGGCCTTGGAAACTGCTGAAGGTCTAGGACACATGAAAGGAGCGAGTTACAAGATGAGAGGACAAAGAAACCTTTTTTCTAATTTTCAGGCTGCCCTGATTGTCCCTTATAAATAAATCTACTGAGTAACTTAGCTTTTAGAAGTCACTGATTTTCTAAAGTGTACCTTCACCTGTGCTTGCTGGGAGATCTGGGATTACAGATAAGTGGGGTTTCTTGAGATCAAGCCAACTGCTCTGATACCTCCTCCATTACCTAGATCTTGTTTTCCATAACATTTTGATAAAACACCTTTTTACATCAGCTTTATTTCAATGATTGCTCCATAGATGGCAGCACACACTTAAAAACAACAGCAGCAAAACCCTAAATACCGATGTCACAGTGGTACCCAGGGAAAAGGCAAAAAACCACAATCTGTTTTAGTACATAAACATCTGGGTGCAGAAAAAAGACTCGAAGAATGGGTGGAAGTCAACACATAATCACCAAAGACTGCAGCAGAGAGGAGGAGGTAAGAAACAACGATGAAAGCAGGCTGAGAACATTCATGTTTAAAATCAAATGTCATGACTGGCAATAAAGTAAAAACAAAGGTAGTTCCAGAAATATTTCTACTAATCACTACTTGTGCAAGAGCTTAACTTCACCCCAATAAAAACTGAGATTCTGAGCATGATAAATACAGCCAATTTTTCTAAAAGGATATATTCAAGAAGAGCATTTTTATTATAACCCTAAAATATCATTGTCTTTTCAAACAAATATATGCAGTGCCAGGTTGCTATTACATGAAGGTTATTCAAAGAAATGTTCCTGTTGAAAATAAAAGTATCCACATTTCCAGTGAAAACTCAGAAGTCTAATAGCTCTTGTATATCCTAACACTGTATGCTTAAACTCATATGAAAAACCAACCAAATTTACTGTATTTCAAAACAGCATTCAAAACTGTTGGGCCCTATCCTGCCAGTCTTCACTATTACACGATAGTAGCGCTCCTGTACTGAAAGGGAGAGACTTCAATATACCAGTTTCTTGCAAGACAGAGCCCCACCAAGCCTACCCTTCAAGAGGAGCACTTCATGAAATGATGACTCTGTAGCAAATAAAATCCCAGGCAGTAGAAAGAGAATAAATTATAACCATTATTAGAGCCAATTAATGAACACATCTGCTTCAAGCCAATTTATGACAAGGGTATAGAAAGAAATCCCTGTGGAGGTAAGCGGCACTAAAATGAAAAGATTTACTATACCCTGAGGTTATACATTCAAGTGGTTGCTACTGTATGTCTAATGTACAAATTATCCACAAAGAGCAAATGATCCCAGTTTCACACATTTGCACATGAAGTTTTTCTAGAGGCCTAGATAAACCCTCAGGAGAGTATCTCTCTTATGTAATAGTGATAACATGTTTTACTGAGCACGGTAGGTAGATCCCTTGTTTGCCCACTGCCTGTTGCAGCACGAGCAAGGGAAACAACTATCTATCTTCTGCAGTCAGGCGTACATGACTGACAAGACAACAGCAAGCAAAAGTGCAAAAAAAAAAAGTGAAAGCAGATTTCTCTCTGGAGACTGCAAGCAGTTAAAACTGCCAGCAGCGTAGACACTGCTAACATGCACACAAATGAAGAGATAAAAACACTCTATTAAGCAAATAAGATACCTGGGAATACAAAAGCTACTTTAAAAGGGAATTTAGGCGGTTTAGCTTCTTTTCATAGACATTATCTTAAAGACCGACAAATGCCATAAATACTAATTCTTGTTCTACTCTGAATACTACCCTAAAAAGAACCTTGTTCTGTTGAAACTTCCCACTTGCAAATGAAATTTCACAACTTTTTCTTCTGTTTAAAATAAATCAATGCAAAATACACCACAAATGCAGCATGAAACTACGATAATGAAGAACGGGTTGCTCATTCTCTAAATTCAAGAAAGTCTTACACTGGCCCAGTGTGACATTTTATCCTTGAGTTTGTGCATTTGATGCCCTACCCTCAGCAGGCCCATCATTAAAGGTTTAATTAGCATTTTAGTGATGCCTTAAAAAAAATCAGAACCATTTTCTTTATATCCATTTATGAGACTACAGAGTACAATAGATTTCAGATAAGAGTGAAAAGTAGACAAGCTGCTCAAGATTTCATATTGCCTGTATAATTATTATGCAATGTCACAGTTAAATTGCCAATCTAGAGAGGCCTTTACTAAGGGCACTAATATACTATAATTCCTAAGTGATGAAAATTACACCATAATCTTCCTTATCATCCACCAGTTCATAATACATTTATTTTCACTGCTCATTCTTCTTCATGCATGTCTACAGGGGAAGAGTCCAGAGGATCTCTTCTACTTAGACTACATTGTCTTATTTTCCTTGGTATTAGAGAAGTGTGGGAGTTAATGTGAAAGATAGGATATTGTTCACCTAACCTGTGGCAAGAAACAATTTCTTCTTCGTAGCATTGAATTACTAAGTATTGCTGGAAGGCACCTTTATGCTAGGCAAGAATACACAGAATTTTTGTGTGAGTATATAGCGCTAGGGGTTTTTTTGATTGTTTGTTTTTTGAAAGTGCTTAGGTTCTGTTACTATACAAGAAAAAAAGTATGGTTACCAAGCCTAATATGTATCAGTGTTTACTAACAAATGCTATATAAAAATATTTGTTTTTTGTTTTTCTTGCCTGAGTTGCTCTGGTTAGGTTGCTTTCTCTATGAATCTTCCTTTCTCTTCCCTATTCCAGCTAACACCTTCTCTTTCATACAGTTCTTCACAGTCCACTCTGTGATGGAGCCTCTCATGTCCCATATAATGAGGAGAGATTGATCACTTTTTCCTTTCATCAACTACTGACCATCTGAATCTTGGCTGGCTGTTGTAGCAGGTGCATTTGTGACTTCCCCTAAGATTGAGATCTGTTTATCTCTTCCCAGAAGTCTTACCAGACATGCTGTCAAATCTCCATAGCTTTCCTCCTCTAAAATATCACTTGGAAATCTTCTCTACTACATAGGTAAGAATGATCAACGGGCTGCTGGTCAACATCATCCTCCACTTTCTTGTACTCTCCAATCTACATCCATGTGATGCCTTTGCTTTCTTATCTGTTACAAGATGCAGTAAATCATGAGTCCACAAATCCTCTTATGTACCACTATCCTTCCAGTAGAACTGGCTTCATAGCTGGGGGCTTCATGTTAGGATTAGGAGCTTCATAAAAGCCTGGTCTCTAGTTTCTTTGGTGCAAACAAAGCGATGGACAGAGTTGTTTGTATTGAGTGGGGGAATCCCACAAATGCTCTTTTCTCCCTTTCATTTCTGATTGTTATGTTCACATACCTGTAGATAAGAAAGAGAGAGGATTGAAGCAGTGAAGAATGAAGTTGGAAGACAATTTTCAGCACCACTTCTTGATCTCCGTTACAGGAAGGAATAATTTGCTGTTACATTCATTGACCTAGGATAAGAAACCGTATCTATTTTTGGTAGACAAAGAAATAGTTTTTGCTTTGAAGAAGGGTTATATCCTAGATCTTGTTTTTGCAATGACGGAGTGCTTCTCTCTACAGTTGGGAACTGCAAAGACCAGTTGCTCAGATCAAGAAGAAAAAACATAATTAAAGAAACCTGAAGCTGGCCATTGAAACATGTAAATTTTTCTCCTCTTTTTTTTTCCATCTTCTCCCCATTTTCTTGTATAGCTAAGTAGTCAACTGGAGATTACAGTCCACACAAAAATCCATTCTCTTCTTGGAGCACACAATGCAGGAACAGAATATTGTACTACCCTGAACTCTATTATCCTCCTTTACAAACCAAACTTGAATAGGGGCACAAAGTTTATTTGCAACAGCCTTTTTGTAATGTCTATACTGTTGCAAGAAAAAGTATGTGAACCTTTTGGAATTTCATGGTGTTCTGCATTAATTTATCACAGTTAGCACATTATATTTGTCAACACTCTTGACTTAAATGACGGTTAGATCACATATTATGAGAAATTAATGCAGAACACCATGAAATTCCAAAAGGTTCACATACCTTTTCTTGCAACTGTAGCTTCTGTTCCACTGCATTTCGGTGGGACCTGAAAGTGGGCCAAATATTTGACAGTGACTTTTCATATAAACAAATACAGTCAGTCTGGCATCTTTTCTCACAAGACCATGAAACTCTGAAAGCTGAATGCATATTTCCAGCACCCCATTTGTCATCACAGTTATAATTCTGAGGGAGCATCCCGAAAGAATTATAGTGACATATTTAAAAATACCACCAAAAGATAGAAGAAATTGTATTGTGTAGCAGACAATGAAAACCAAAATCCCCATGTGGCATTTCTCTTCAACCTTCCTTAGACCTACGTGGAAGACCTCTTATATTCCCCAAATGAGCACTTATCAACATGCTGACAGCACACTCAACCTTAGCAAGACATGTTTGAATTTAAATTTTTTGAAGAAATGAGAAAAAGGTTCAGAGTTGCTACTCTGGATTTCAGGAGAACAAACTTTAAGCTACTCAAGGAGCTACTTAGCAGGGTACCCTAGGAATCTGCTTTTGAGGGCTCAAGGGACCACGAGTGCTGGTCAGTTTTGAAGAAATACCTTTTATAACTGCAGGAGCAGGCAATCTCATTGTACTGGAAATCCAGTAAGCAAGACAGAAGACCAGCTGGGCTGAACACAGTACTCCTCTTGGAATTTAGGAAAAAAAGATACTGTATGATCTCTGGAAGTGAGGTCAGGCTTCATAGGTAGCTTACAGAGCTGCGGTTCTCATATGCCGGGAGAAGACACAAAAGCCCAAGATCAACTAGAGTTGAAACTGGCCAGTGCTGTGTCAGACAACAAAAAAGTTTTTTTCAGTATGTTCATAGCAAAAGGAGGTCTATGGAAAACATTGGCTTAATACTTGTTGAAAATGATGAGCTGACAAATACAGATGAAAAAAACCCCAGAGTAATTCAATATTGATGAGCTCATCTCTTCTCCCCCGTACCTAGGACAAGACTTTCAAGGACACAAATCACAAAGGCTACAAGTGAAAACAGATTTTTACTTTATTTTTCTGATTCTGTTTCAGAGCTGATGCTCACAAGCACTAACACAAGGCACATGTATATCCAGGTACAGGCTGATGCATTCTTCAGTTCAGCTTGACAAAAACATCCCCTGCAGTCTGGCAAAGAAAAGCCAAAGAGCCATGGGAAGCAGCCACAGGAACATAGGGCAAGGAGCGTCTGGGTCCTCAGGAGGGAGAGCATCAGGATCAACCAAAAAAGAAAAAAAAAGATGATCTGCATGGTACCAAGAAGTGTGTGGTGTATTTTCAAAGTATGATGCATGTCAATGATAAGCATATCTTTTACCTTCATAAATGTGATCTGCTGCGCTTCTTAGCCAGTGACACACAAAAAGCACTCTTGTGCCTGCCCAGGGCAGGGAAAGCTGACAAGAGGCAGCTCCTGATGGGGCAGCAAGCACAAGCTGCTTTGCCCGAGCAAGAACCCCCAGGGCAAAGGAGCTGAGGGCAGAGCAGGGCTCGCTCCTGCTCCAAGCTTGCCCT
>NW_009725458.1:77276-90819 GCF_000703405.1 Apaloderma vittatum
CAGAACGTAGCCAAAGGGGCCCAGAGGAGCCCTGGCAAGGGGCCGTGCTCAGTGCTGCAGAGGACAAGAAGCAACCCCCAGGGGCCCCCTTGGGGTGGTGCCACTGTGATGTGGGCATGATGCACACTCTTGCCCAGCCCTGCTCAGCACCCCTCTGCCCAGCACCCTTTGGAGGAAGGGCCTTGGGGTGCTGGCCCTGGGACAGTCCCTGTGCCCAGGAGGCCCAGGGGTCTCTCCCTGCCCTTGGTAGCCGTGCACTGGGCACCACTGCTGGACATCCCTGATGTGTCCTCTGCCACTCATTTCCCAAGGACAAACACGGTGCTATTCCTTTTCTCTCGGGCTGTGGCAGAAACCAGCCCTGCAGCCCAGAGACCACTCCTATTTATCAACCCCTCTCAACACCAGAGCCAGTGTCCATGTGGCCACAGAGTGAGGAGGATCAGGGACTTGATCTGGTTGTACAAAAGCCTGGGGAGTGTGAGGGGGGATGATTTTGGCAGCCACAGCCTACAGGATAGCGTGAAGTGTCATCAGAGCCATAGGTTGGGATGGGCAGTGCCAACAGACTGCCATGGAAATAAGACAGGCTTTGAAAGACGGGGCAGTGGAGGTTTCACTGGTGTAGGGGAAAGGCTGGTCGTTTTCAGACATTTGGGTCCATGCCCAAAGCACAGCCGGGCAAGTGACAGCTCTTCCAAACTAGAAATACAGCCCATTGCTGCTATCACTGCCACTTTCCCATCTCCCACTGAAACCAAGCTGGGCAGCTCCTCTGTTAAACACATCCTTGCTGGGTTTATTCAGGATACAAGACACACTTCACCTCTAGGGTAAAACTTTCACAGCTCATTTGTGACTTTAACCTTTCTGAGAGTTACTTGCCTACCTCACGCTGTGGGGAGATGTGCAGATCTTACATAAGAACATGGAAAGTCTCTTTTTCCTTTAGGATTTAGTACCTGGAATCCTGAGAGAGTACAGAAGTTGCTATGTTTGTCATTTTGTACGCTACTGCCAAAATTCATCTGTGTGTTCAGACTAAGCAAATATGGGCTTTTATACCATATATGTTCATGCCTGAGGTGAAAGCAAGCCTTTTGGTTCCCTCTGCATCAACCTTGTAGAGATGCAAGATTTCTTCATCATTCCTTACCAACGCACCAAGAAGTGACATTTGCTACAACCCTGCTTATGATGAGGTCATTCTCTTGGAAAGAAGTCCTGAATGGCTTTGTGGTTTTGACCATCTCTTTCCTTGCCCTTCAGTAGCTCTTTTCCTCCTTGATATCTTTCTTCAAAGTGGTGGCAGCCCTCACAGCCTTTGTCTGGTTCTTGCTAGTCATCCATGCTCCTAATCAACTGCTTACTCTTTGCCTTCATCCCAGAGACAACATCCTTCTGGAACTCAAAGAAAGAGAAACATCCTTCCCTAGTGGTACAGGAGAGTTCTCACCAGGGCTTCACACAATGCTTGCCTTTTTTATGGAAATACCTTGCTTGACACACAAGAATGCATTTGCCTGTATCCCATTTATGGCTCATACTCACCCTGTGTTCTACTCATGCCAGCAGACTATATTCATTCAGTTAAAGAATCTCAACTTTTTAGTGCAAGCTTAGAGTAAAGACATAGGCCCTTGAATGTGTCCTTAATACACTTTAATTTTTGGTCAGCTGTGAAGCGGTCAGATAGTTGGGCTAGATGATCATTGTGGGTCCCTGCCAGCTGATCTATTCTATTCTATGAAATCCTTTACATTTACTGTTTAGGAACAAAATAGAATTTGAAGCCATGAAACAGAGGACCTCTGTAGAACAACCAATGCTATACCAAATACAGAGTAATATAATGCAGGAAGAAAACCTCTGACATAAAGGCATAAAATAAGGGTCAACAGAACAACAGATCAATGTAAAAACAGTACATGGCTCACTCTGCCAAATGCAGAAAGGCTGGAAGAAGTCATACTGCCCATTTAGGCCCTTTGACTCACATATATTGCATATTCTGTATATAAAAATTTTCAGTCCATTTCACATAAAGCAAGTCAGAACCCGTTTTCTGAAAAGGAGCTGAACCCTGTTATAAACGAGAAACTTGCTAGGTCAAATGTATTTGCAGAGACAGAATAATTAAATTAGGTTCTTCCATGACAAAAGTATCAAAACAAGAAACATAAAGACAAGTTGGAAAGAAAACATATGGCCAGATTTTTGAAAAATCTAAAAGCTAAACAAGTTCCAGCTATTTAAAGTAGTAATAAACTTCAGGAAAACTACAAATTGATGCCTCTCATTAATTGACACATAATCAACGAGGATTCATGGAATCAGGTGCATTACTCTTGAATACTAGATTTCCTGCTTTCTTAATCTTCTCTAGCTACATCTGCCTCTTAGAAACCTTCCACATGATTTCATGGCTGCTTCTGCTCCATGAAGTGAGATGCCTTTGCGTTCAAGCCATCTAAGATTTCAGAATGAAAACCCTATTGCTTGCCATAAAACACTGCCAGTGACGAGGCCATGGAAGTTTGAAGACTCGGAGAACTTTTCTGCTAATAGAAAACGCATTGTCTTCCAATAAATTTTGAAACCCTACACATGGTACAAAAAGGCATATTTGAAGGTGCATTTTTGTCTGGTTTTAAAAGAACTAGGTAGTGTCCCAGGAACTGGGTGGGGGAAAGGTGGTTGTCAAATTTGCAACAGCAAACACTTAGTATCCCTCAAAAATTAGGTCTCTATTTCCAAGTGTTGATTTTGGATGCTCGAATACTATACACTCACTTCAGTTTAAATTATAAATTACAATGAATGAAATGCTATACATACAGGCATATTCATTCTCTCGGCTTTAATGTATACTTACGAACATTATAGCCAGATTTCATAGGAGCTTATATGGATTGAAATTTATTTATGTGAAGAGTCATTTTCATTATATAAAAACAATGCGTGGGTGTCTGAATAAATCTGTCTGTTCACTTGTCCATATTGCCATCTACTTTAGCAAGAAAAGCTTGACCCTGCATAGTAAGACAACCTTATATTTGACAATTTTTCCTCTTTCTAAAATATATGCATGTGCATACCATCCCCACCCCTCAAAAATGAGTCATGGAGCTAATTTATTTTCATCACTTCTTAACAAGCTGAAGGGGTCCAGCTTTCTAATATCAAAGTCTTGTTTTTGTAGCTGCAGGTGTTGCAGACCTCCCTTCTGCAGCTGCTGCTTGGGCTGTGCCTCTCTTTCCCCTTGGTCAGCATCAGCACCTCCGAGTGCCACATCTGTCCCCAAGAGACACCTGCAGACCTTTCCCCAGTGCTCTTCTCTCCCCTGCCAGCTTTCCTGTGGAGGTGGCACTGAACAGACCTCCTGGCATGGAGCACAGGTGAAATGGCATTAGTGCAAAGCAGGTTTTCTGTGGTTTGGGGGTTTTGTTTTGCTTGGACTTTTTAAAAGTATTTTTGATTTTAAGTAAAGTATGCCTTTGCCATTTTATCCCACAGGACAGGACTTCTTATTCAGCAGTGAAAGAGGCTACTGAATGCTTTAACAGGAAACGCTCACCTACATATCTCAGAATCACAGAATAGTTTGGGTTGGAAGGGACCTTAAAGATCATCAAGTCCAATCCCCTGTTATGGGCAGGGACACCTTTCACTAGATCAAGGTTGCCTGAAGCTCTGTCCAATCTGACCTTGAATCCATACACAACCTTTCTGGGCAACCTGTTCCAGTGTTTCATCACCTTCACTGGATATAAGGAAGAAATTTTTTTACAATATATCTTCTTTCAGTTTAAAACTATTGCCCCCTGTCCTGTCACTACAGGCTTTGGAAAATAAATTCTCTCCAGGCTGAACAACCACAACTCCCTCAGCCTTTCTTGACAGAAGAGTTGTCCAGAAAGCCAGTTAGCAAAATGCTTTTCATTGAGCTGTTTTTATTTCATTTAGCTGAGAATGTCTAACAAGGAAGAAAGTTTTGAAGTAGATTTTTTTCTCACCAAAACAACTGATCCCTTTTTTTAAAAAAAAACCCCCAAACTAACAGAGAATTACATCAGACCTGATTCTGTGAGGATTGTGTAAAATAACAGCACTGAGAAAGAGTGGGAAAAGGTTCATTACTCTCAAGTTTCTTCTGACTTATCATTTCAGAAGACCAAGTTTAAAACTATTTGGAATGTGTTGCAATCTTGACTTGATCAACTAAGCTCCAACACAGACATATCTGGAAAAAATTTTTGAATAATTCAAATGCATCATCCAAAACTTTGAAACAGGCAGCAATTAATATTCCTAGCTCAAAACAATCAGCCCATGTTCAGATGCTCATGTATACACACAGGTTTTGCAGAGAGACCCTTTCCAGAATCAGGGCAAACTGAGATTACTATTCTCCAGTGTTTCTTGCAAATGAGCAGGCTCAAGGAAAGACGCCCTTCTGAAAGATTTTTCCGATATGGGTCTCAGCTCCTTTCCTCACCTTCAACAGCTCGACTCAGTGAAGACATAGGAATTTGCTTCTTAACAATCATGACTCAAGACAAATTCTAGAGAAGCCTACAATGGTTCACTGGAAGGACAGACTGATTTCAATCTCCGGATAAAAAAACCCCACAAAACAAAACAACAGCCACTTTCATTGCTGTTTTCTAAGAAGGTTTTTGGAAAAGGTTCAGACTCTTTCCTGACAGACTACCTGAGTGGCAGACGGTCCTCTGTGAGTTCATGGGCTGCTGCTGGCTGTGTTACACTACCGAGAGTTGGGGTCATGCAACCACTGTCAGGAATCCCTTGCAGTGCAGTGCCCGAGAGGAGCTCCAACAGCTCCTGTCACATGCTGGACTCTCATTTTGCCCAAACACAGAACAACAAGGCACCTTCATTTAAAACCAAAATTCAAACCCTGCAGTAGAGATACATAATAGGAACTGACGTGACAGGGAGCTGACAAACGTTGTAGCAGTTTACAACCTTTCAACGAATGTCTCTCCAAACAGTTGTTGAGAGCCCCTCAGGAGGGCTGAACATAGAATCAGCCACGTGTTCTGGCTTCAGGGCCAAGCACAGTGACAGGATGAAACCAACCAGCTTAATGTATTAACCAAAGAGCTTAACGTATTAACAGAATGTCTGGAGATAAATCATACATTTCTTCTGGGTTTTTTTGAGGTTTTTAGAAAGAAACCAAACAGAAGGCAAACATAGAGTTTCAAATTTTGGTCAGGAGTATGGCCAAGAAATATTAAGTGCATCAGATTTTAAAAACACCCTCAAGAGAAAGAGAGAAACATACACTGTTCTAAAACATGATTCACCCTGACTGCTTAGAGAAAAGTTGGGTGTTTTTTTTATCAGACAGTAAAACGTGCTCTCCAGACTTCTTCTGGAAGGGAATGGTAGACGTTCCCCCTAATGTGGTATCACTCTAATGAAATACTCATGTACAATAACATTGATTCAATGTATAGCTTTTATTTTAAGTAATGACAACAGCCTTGTTAGCTACTTGAGAAACACTTGCTTAGATAATCAGTGCATATATAAAGTGGCTGAGGTATCAGGAGGTTTTACATGGTCATTTGGAGGAAGAATATTTAAACAATAAATAAGACAAGTTCATTTTGTTATGCATTAGCATGGATAATGCCAAAACCACTGGCTAGTATGTTCGTTTATTCAGCTAGTGCTGCAGACTTCTATATATTCTACAATGTTACTAACCTAAATTACTATTGCTATTTGAGCTTAATTTAGAAACTACTTGTTAAGATCCCCAAATTGTGTCATTTCAACTAATTAACATGAGATGAACTCCTTAGTATTATTTTTTTTCCACTAAAGTTCATCAGAAGCTAAATCTGAGATGATATATAAGATGAAATATGTTATTATTAATTTTGTCTATGTCTGGACAATAAAATAGTATCTGTTTGTCTTACCCCTTAGAGAGAATGAGGTGTGGAAAAGAATTATTTATGACTACATTCATTACAATTATGTACAAGTTTACATTTGAGTATTCTTGGCCTCCATCTCCACTTTAGACCAAAGGATTGTACCTTGTCTTGGGATATAAGGAAGAAAAAAAAAATAGGGTCTGCCTTCTAAATTTGTACAGCCTGTTTTTCCTCAATAGTTTCAGGACAGCATCTATTAGCCTCAAGGACTAATAAATTCTTGAGATGAGTGTTTTCTGTTAGCTTGAAGAAAAACATTACTTCTGATGAAAGTGAGTTATCACTGTCTTATCACTAGTGGTTGGTGAGGAAACCATTTAATCCATTTGTTTGCTCTCAGCCACCAGCCTACAATTCCGCACAGGTCTGGAGAATGCCAAGAGGGTGTGAAAAAACAGGGAGTTTTCATCTTCTGTCATTCAAATCCTTCCCTTGTCTGTTGGTAAAGACACTAGAGAAGTCCATCAAAATTCATGTTTAACTGCATCAGGATTCCTGTTGGGCCTTAAGTGCCATGCAAATTTAAGCAAAATCCACAAATCTTCAATTTTAGATAAATAATCTTACAGCCGTCAAATGGGAGATGCAGTTGTTTCTCTTATCTGCTTCATGTCTGCCCACCTGGAAGCTTACAGTCAGTTTTCAAGCAGAAAAAGAGAAAAGAATGAAGAATTCAAATCTCTAAAATGCTTCCTACTGCAAAGACAAACATAGCTAAATAGCAGAAACATCACATTTGACTGTAAAACTAAAGAATTAAAAACAAAGGTCTATTGGGATAGCAAAAGTTTTGGGGAAGCAGAACTTTTATCAAACTGGAATGAAACTGCTGGCAAACAAAAATGATGATAAAGCTTTTGAGAATTTAAATAAGAGTGAGAAGGAAAGACGACAGGTGCTAAGGAGCACTCAGGTCAGACAGAGACATCTGCCAGGGACACCAGCAAGATAAAGTAACTTTTGAGTCAGGTAGTGGAGGACAAGACAAAAAATTAGAGATGAAATGAAGGAGGTGCAAGCTGAAATCACAGAAATAATTTCTATAGAGAAAAAAAAATCATCCAGGGTGATAAGGGATTTAAATAACAGTATGCCTATATATAAAATGAGGGCTTAAAGCTGTTAAAAAATAAACATACATACTAGTAGGCTTTTACTATTAGCAATTCATAGTGTGTTTATAGTAGCATTTTATTTCAGATCAAGGAAGGTGGAGTTTGTTTGTTTATTTGTTTTTCATATACTGTGCACTGTCTCCACATACTGTGCTTTGATTCACAGTGAGCTGGAGCACACATGGCAAATTCCTTCCAGACAAAGCTCTTCAGAAGAGCACCTAAAGCATTCCACCAACTCACGGGCATCACAGCATCACAGACCCAGACTAGGATTAGTTTGAAATAAAAACGGCCTGAAGCATGTGCGATGTGGGCATCGGCCACCATGAAATGTTTCAGCCCAAAGAATCATAGAATGGCCTAGGCTGGAAGCAACCTTAGAGAACATTTAATCCAACCTCCCCGTCATGGACAAGAACCTCATTCTCCTAGTCTGCACTGCTTGTTAACATTGCATGGAGTCTGGAGATGAAGAAGGTCTAAGACAAACATGATAATACTTAAAGGGCAACACCATCTGCCTCCACAGAAAGCAGCAAATGATTACATTCAGCAAGATTTAGGAAATCAAATTCTTCATCATGAAACAATTCATGTGAGTCCTTTGCAACAATCTGTAAATGCTGTAGAGCGGCACAATACACTATCTTAGTGCATTTTACAGAAAACAGGAGGGCAACAAAACACCAGCTCCGGATTAACTATTCAAGAAGAATTTGTTTTTGGGAATGTTGCAACATAATGGAGAGATGAACAACTGTGCAGATATTACTTTTTAACTCCAGACAAAAAAAAATAAGAAAAAAAAAAGGCTCAGAGAATGCCAGATAAAATTCTGGATCCAAGCAGTTTGGTTCTGGTTGTATAGAGGGACCTGTCACGCTCTGGCAAGGACAGGCACTTTGGAGGAGCTGTTGATTAAGCAATCTGCTGAGGGTATTTGAAAAGATAGGTCTGCCACGGCCTAGGCAAAGGTTAAGGCAAATCATTTGGCAGAACTAGAAGTAGCAAACAGCCTGTATATCGACTTATTTAAGTGTTTTGATTAGTGCTAAAATATACTGCAGCTTGATTTAAGGAGCGATGGGGGCTACCATCATCTCTAGGGCCTCCTCAGCTCTGCACAGTGTTGTCACTGAATTATTATTATTATTATTATTTTAATATAAATCTCTGGCACTAACTAATAGCAAGATGATTATTGTACTGACTGCTGCTTCCAGACTCTTGAAAGAAGGAATCACAGATGCAGAACACCACTAGACGTGCCAGCCCTGAACTGAGCCAACTGCTGATTGGATATGATGATTCTACAGGCAAGACGTTAGTCCTGAGTAATTTCCAGGAAGCCTACACCTGGTTTAAGGAGTACTTGAAATCGAGCTGCCACCCCTCCCCCCTCGCAAATTCAAATTTAACCTTCTCAACAGGAAATTTATAAAATGCAACATTTTGTGACCTGCTTACAAGTTAATGAACACAAATCACACATGCACTTAATCTTTTTTCTTGCCATCTAGAAAACTTCTTTCTTGCTGTAAAAAAAGTAAAAAAATAATATATATACTGACCCAGGGAATAGCCAACAGTGGCACATGGTTAGATCTGCTACATCTCCATTGCATGAACCAGTTCATCTCAAAATTATTACTAAAGCTGGGCATGGCTACTAGGACATATTGCAAAAATTAACTATAATAGTCATACCTACAAGTGTGTATATAGATTTAAATAATAAAACTACTATTGTTTTACACTGTCCCACACTTCAATTTTTACTAAGGAACTAAGAAATAATCAGACTAAAGAATAAATGAATATCTCACTGTTTACTAAATCTCTTCCCTTCCCTTTCCTCCTGAATTATAACCATACATTTTTCTTCACTTCAAACATGGTATAAATGGTACTGATTTGCATTGTTCTAGAAAGAATTAGGAAATGGTTACACCCATATGTAAGGGAAGACGAGTTCAGATACGGAACAATCAGAAAGTTCAGATCCAACCTTAAATCCAAGCTTTCCACAAACTTTTGATGCTGAGATAGAGTTTTGGTTTTCTACTACCACAAAATGTGACCCAGCACAGAAACCTGCTCTCAGACTAGCACAGGAAAAATATTAATGCAAGATATACATATCTATTTTAGTTCTAGAGAAATGACTATAACACAGGTGAGAAAATGTTAACGTTCTGGATTCTTGTGCACAAAAACATGCCTGTCTGTCTTAGTGCTTCTATATAGTCTCTTTGCCTATCTGCTGGATGTAGGAATATTCCTTTCTTTTTTTTAAGCAGCTGCAGAAACTGAAACAAGACCTGTATTACACAGACTGCCCTGCAATTTCCCGAGATGCTGGATTGTCTTGAGCATAGACGTCACTCAGACAGCTCTGCCTCTGAGGGCCCATCGGCATCTGGGAATTCCAGCTATAAACTTAGTGGCAGTTCTGTTTTGCAAAGGGGTTGATTTTCCAATATTCTTAATGTCAAAATTACCAGCTGCTTCATTGCTGCTGCCCTTTTGCTTTTCCACCTGCTATCTTTGCAGCTATCAACTGCATAATCCTTAAGTTTTGCTTCACAACGTGTAACTGGTAAGCACTTTTGATCAAAGCAGCTAGCAATTTTCTCAAAGAATTTTAAAAAACTCTAAAGATTTTTCACTTTTTTTTTTTTTATCCTGGAAAACTAAGAAAGAACAAGGCCTAACAAAACTTAAACTTGAGTCATTAGCCCTGACAGAGTTACCGCACCTACAGCCAAAAGACAAGTGTCAGTAGTTAAAGTTTCATGCTCAAAATAGCAAACTTGATTTCAGGATATTGCATCTTAAACTACTAATGGGTAAAGTTAAAAATGCCACTGTGTTTTCTGACATCTGCAGCTGAAGTAGCCTTAAACCTGCTTTAAGTTTGGAAGTTTTGTTTTAAACATCAAGCACTTCAGGGCCCAGATTTGATGCCCACTCTTTTTCTTTTTTTTCTACCTGTGTACTTGGTGTCAATAGGCATAATGTGCGTGGATAAGATATAAATATTTTCAGATTTCATACATCTCACTTGTGCGTTCAATGAAACATCTAAGCAGTCAAAACTTCTATTTGTTTTTAAAATCAGAAAAATCAGAAAGAGCTCCAAGTAAACATTTGCTTATCACATAATCTTATAAGGTATTCCAACTATCGCTGAAAGTAGTGTAGCTCTAGAAGTCAGTTTATATAAAACCTCTGGACAACTAGTAATGTGTTTTCTACTGCAAAATTTGTGTACACAAGCAATCATGCACAGCACACACACCTTTTTCCCCACTGTCCAAAAACCAGAAGGGTTTTGTGAATAATTACCCTCCTTCCCCACAATCCAAGATCAGAGGTGAATATATCTAGTGCAATTTATTACCCAAAATTATACTGCATTTTTGTTGAACCACCCCTCTCCACAGTGTATGCAGGCATGACATACAGAACTGCTGCCACATATGTTGTTTGCTAGAATAAATCAAACTGATTCAATGGATTATAGAGATTTAAGGCTGTTCCACAATACTGAACATTCAACAGCCTGTTCTATACATTGGTTGTAGTTAAACTTGGAACGGACAATCTCTCTAAAGCCAAAGGTGAACTCTTCTGGTACAACTTTTCTACTCCATGAAGTCAGAAACTGCATTTTCATCTATACTCAGTAAAGGATACATGATAAATGGTACATTACCTGCACATACATTTTGAATTTTGTTTTTTAATTGTAAATACTGTTAACCCGCAATTTTAAACATTTACACATATTTAGATTCTTATGGAATGTAAAACCCTTAAACCTTTGACTGTCTGACACAGATACCTACACAGCTATTCATATCGTATTCATACCATGCACGTTTTTAAATACTATTTCCATGATGAAAAGGAAAAATATCTTTGCTTGGAGAAATAAATTCTAATGTGTTCTAAGTTAAAGATAAGCTACTATGCTGCAAAAGAAAAGGAAATTCCAGTTACATTGTCAACGGTTTCACTGTACACTGAAGCTTAACCTGTACACCAACGTGGGCTGTACACAGGATATACAGTAAGGATATGTAATGTGAAATACAGGAGGATAACACTGTTCTCAAACCACGTCACTAACTGATCACATCTACACAGCTGAGAGATGAAAAACTATTTGTTGCAGGCACCTATTCCTTCAGGAAGAGAGAAACAGTGGACCATTTCTTACACTCCATAACAAAGGCTTCTGACTTTTGCTAAAAAAAAATAAATAAACTGGGTGACTGAGAGGCTGGACAGCATCCAAAGGTACAGATCAACACAGGGATTTATTAGATAAGCACGCTCCATGTTTTAAATTACTTTCTACCTCATAGGTAAACATGATATTCATATTGCATCTCAAGACTTTTCTTCACTGCTGCCTTCACATCATCATGCAAAATATTTTAAGACATTTCCAGAAAGGCATAATCTCTTAACGCTGCCATCTGCAGAACAGAACAAAATGAACAAATCTGTTCTTTGTGAATGAAAGATGCTATGTTTCAGTGACTAGACTGTATGCAGTAAAACGCCCATTAACCAGCCAGCTGATAACGTTCAATTTTCACCATCTCCCCAAAAACCTCATTAATGACTTCTGCAAATTACTGGCATGGAGTCGGTCTCAGTTTGCATGAACAGTACTGCATGTAATTATGCAGCACAAATAAAACCAGCAGGCTACGGGCCAAATCTTAGTTTCATCACAAGGCAATGTTTCACTATAAATTTCAATGACTGGAAGATGGGATTATTATTTCCTTTTTTTTTTTTTACTTCCACAGATTGATCCAACAATTATGGATTTGAATCACTACCGAAATACGCTGCAGAGGCTTCAATGAACTCGAGACTTGAAAGGAGAATGAGGAAGTAAACGCATCCTAGATCCTTAAAAGGCATCTACATTTCTGCTTCTGGCAGTCCATGCCTAGCCCAAAGCAGAGTTGCTCATTGGTTTTAATTTAAAATAGAAATTTCCTCTCCTTGGAAATTTCTCACAGGGATCCCTGTATAAATAAGAAAGTCAACTGGCAAGCGTGACAGGTATGCGGGTAACCCATTCAATCCGTTCCTGCTTTCAGATTAGCTATTATTGACCAGAGGCAGAGAAAGGCACCACAGGATGCTTTTTCTGTAGCTGCCTGAAGATCAGATCCACAATACCTGCCTGATGGGGAGAGCTCCTTCACCCACTGGAAAATGAGAACAAAAAAATCCAAACCCACCCTGATCAAGAGGAATGACTCTATTTGTTTTCATATTCAAACAAGATTATTGGTAACGGTCTCTACATGCCATGAACATGCTACCGCTGACGAACCTTACACTTCCATGCAGCGCATGGCTCTACCTGAGTTTTTCTCCTCTGTATAAATAACTTTTTTGACACAGGGCTCATGTTCCCAAGGAAATCTCTTTCCATTGTGTGAAAACCAGCGGGTTTCATAAAGCTACACGCAAGGCAAGTAAGTAAAATGTCAATCAGCAGACTTAAAACATACTCGTTGTCAAGGCAACGCAACAGCTCTTACCAACAGTCACGTAGCTTCTGCATATTACATCTGCCTCTTGTGCAATGCTTTGCCTGTCCTCCAGTGCCCACAAAGGTTGTACAAAGGAGCAAGCCACAACTTTATGAGCATAGAGCAATAACAAACACATCCCAGGATGGGGGTCTTTATGGAAAAGCTGTGTGTGCAGAGGGGAGGGCCTGACTCAACCAGTAACTAAAAGCACCTGGAATTGTCTCTCAGGTGAACTTACTGATAAACACATCACCAAATCCCTTTTTCATCACCCTATCCGGGCCCTGAGGCATTGCCAGCCCTGGCTGTCTCTGCGCACCCCCCTGGGGCTCCCCCCATCCTGCCTGTGGGCACGCCATGTCAGCCCCTGCCCCAGGGCCCCCAGACTGCCCATGGCCGGGCCCATCCGTGGGCCCATGTCCTGTCCCGTCCCCATTCCCAGGGACGCGTCTGAATGCTCAGGGCTGGGGCTACATCCAGCTGGGGTGGTGGGATGGGATGGGTTGGGCTGCCAGGATGGGGCTCCCAGAGGTCCTGGTGTCCAGGGAGCCCCAGATGTCTGTGCTTTTGTGTTACTCCTAAGTGAAACAAATCACAGAATCACAGAATCACAGAATCATTATGGTTGGATCATCAAGTTCAACCTTTTTCCCAGCATTTCTCTAACCACTACACCATATCCTCAAGCGCCACATCTATTAATTCTTTAAACACTCCAGGGATGGCGACTCCACCACCTCCCTGGGCAGCCTGTTACAGTGCCTAACTACCCTCTCAGTGAAGAATTTATTCCTAATATCTAATCTAATCTAACCCTCCCCTGGCGCAACTTGACGCCATTCCCCCTTATCCTATCATTACTTATTTGAGAGAAGAGACC
>NW_009725459.1:0-16769 GCF_000703405.1 Apaloderma vittatum
GCCGGCCCAGCCCTAACCCACGACAGTGTGTTACTTCTAAAAAAAGAGTAGGCATGTTTTGTATTTTTTTTTTTTACATACAGTTTTGAAAACACTGAAACTGATTTTTAAGGATTTTCAAATTTGGAATAAGGTTTCTTCAATTAGTTTCAGAATTCATTTAATGTTGGGGTTCAAAAGAGTTTGATAACTGACTAATAACTAGTTTGCTCTGATACCTCCTTTTAAATTGCAATGTAACATTTTACCTGACTCCGTGAAGTGCTAAACCAGACCTGTGCATCTTCCTGGATGGACAAGAATATTTTTACAGAAGCTGATGAACACTTTCTTTTTTATTATCTGGGAAAGGAAGTCTACATTGACATTTCTAATTTTATGATGAAACTAAGCTTTTTTCGTTGTTCAGATTTGAAATCAATGATAAGGAATTTCCACAAGACCTGATGGTAATGAATCACTGGGCAAAATGGTGGCAAGTGAGATTGAAAGTAGATAAATGTAAATTAATGCATCCAGGAAAAATAATAGAAACCAATTACATGTGAAGCTGAACAGGGAATAGATGAAGAAATAAATCTTTGTGTCATTGTTGAAATATGTCTAAAAACATCAGTTCTGTATTTGGCAAAAGCCAGACAAAAAGCTAGCAAAATATTGAACATCATTGGAAAGGGAATTGAGAACAAGGAGAAGCACATTTTTCTATAGTAAACCTCATCACATTCACAACCTCAATTACTATGAAAAGTTCTGGTCTCTGCACCTGAGGAACGTAGCAGTAGAATTCAGGACTGTACACAGAAAGGCAATTAAAAAAGTGAATGCGGTAGCTGCTCTGCAAGAAGACACTAACAGGCTTGTGACTACTCAATGCAGGGAGAAGAAAGATAGGACAAGGGTTTGATTGAGGTTAAGAGAATCAAGCAAGTGACAGACAAGCTGAGTTTAGAATACAATCCCACAATACTGGACCACGGCGACAGTCATTAAAGCAGTACAAGATCATTTTAGAACAGTCAAGGTAGCACTTTTTTACACAGCAGTTAGTGATTTTTCTGGAATCTGTTGCTGCAGGAAACTGTGGAAGCAGATAGCGTCTGCAGGTGCATAAAGGGATTAGACGAATTCATAGACAAAAGATCTATAAGAAGATACGAAAGGGAATTTGCCCTAATTCAGCTTTTGTGTACTGTCTGGGGAAGGAGCAGACAGGGAGTGGTAATGAGGGGAAAAAATTAGTGGACAGGATTGCATGTTCTTCCATCTGCCATCATCACAGACAGAATAACAGGCAAGAAGTAAAATATATTTGACACAATATGACATCTTTTTAGATTTTTGCATATTTCTTCCCATGACAGATGGCTGCAAATGATAGTAACGCAGACTGTAGCATAATCAATAAATTGGCCTGTTGGCTAAATTGGTCAAATTGTTTCAGGACTCTTTAAACAAGACATTTCTTACATAAACATGAAACCATACTTTGCAATATTTATCTTCACTGTAATAGTTGAAATGTTCCTCATAATATGAATAGGAAATAACACATCCTTTATTTGAATTACATTGGAAATTTCGTCACATTTACATAATGTTATTCTATGTATTTTTTTCAAAATTAAAATTAGAATGTTAGAAAATTATAATGTAAGAGAATTACTATTGTGTTTTTCACTATTATACATAGAGAAAATTTAATTTTCTACCAAAAACCTTACTGTTAAATTCGCTGGAAATACATTAGTTAAAAATGAAATAAAAATGAGGATTTATCTACTGTTACTGAGCACCACAAACTCATATAAGGTTACCTGAGAAACATACAGGAAATACCAGAAAAGAGAGGAGAAATAACGCATATGTAGATATTTACAGCAGTGGGAATAAGATCAAGCTTAATTAATTTGAATTTCACAACCTCAAAAAATGATCACATAGATAATAACCTTGAAAAAGTTCGAGTTCAGTGCAGAAGGAAGACCTTTAACTGCCTAAGGCTATTTTGAAAACTTGAAAGTGTGTTGGATTTGGTAGATTTAACATGGGTATTTACATTTTTAGGAACACTATTTCCCTTATTTTTCTAAATTGTTCTTTAACAAACTTTAAAAATCTAGTAAAAAATTTGCAAAATACTTAAGGTGAAAAAATAACAATACTGCTTTTACTCAGGTGGTACAATGCTGTGGCATTAGTTAAAGAGATTGGAGTATCACAGTTGATTGTGAAATGGAGTTGAGATTGAATTTATTGCAGATGTAGCTTGTTTTGGTTTTTATAATGTATATTTTTTGTTCCTTTGGAAAAGTACAAGTGATATGGATATGTTAGAATACTAGCAGAAATATAAAACATGAATTATTGAGATCAAGAAAGTCTTACATAACACACACTGAAAAAAATGCAATGTTCAGTAAATTTAATATAGGCCATAGATACATCATCTTTGGAAAGACATTCAGGAATTATCCATCACATCAGATGGACTTCCTCTTGAATCAGATATGTTGTACTTGAATCAGTTATATTTCTTATTGAAACTTATGTTCTGACGATCAGAATCTATAGTACATGCATCATGTGTTCAAACTGGCAAATAACAAAGATTTCATATTGAGACAGATACCATGTATCAACTAGCAAACCAAAGTAATTTCTTATCAAATTAGACATGTTGCTTTTTGAAACAAGATCTTCACTTTTTTGATATAGATATATTGGCTATTCTGTGTATGTTGTCTCTGAGATTAGATGCATTGCTTATTGAAAAAGATGGATTTCTCTCTGCAATAAAAATATTGTCTTTTTTAATACTGCAAAGAATGCTCTATATTTCTACCCTAATACGTTTTCTAGTTTTAACAACTTGCCTCCTGATAAAGGAATGTGTCTATGAATTTGCTTTCTGACCATCTAGATAAATGTATCATAACAGAACAGAGAGATCAACAGATATTATTAGAAACCAATATATTTAAACCAATAATATTAGAAATATAACAAGGCTCTGATTTTTACATGACAGTAAACTGGGAGTAATTTCATTGAAGTCAGTGAGTCTGTTCTATTTGAAAACAGATTAATGGCTAAATTGTGTCCTTGAGCATCAAAATTAATTCAAAAGTGCCTCCCTAAGTCCTGACTACTTTATGTGATCATAAAAGTGTATTAGCTCCATGAAACTTTTTTTAAATGGCTTTTACCAGGTATGTTGGATAAGTATAGTCCCAAGTTGTTGTCCTTCAGAGGTCTGTGTTAAACCTTCCTACATGCATGACATTGAAATCATAGATGAGCAGCACTGGAGTAGTTATGACTAGCATTTCTCCATTTATATTCTACCACTTCTCATTATTTAGTAGTTTTTCCTGCAAGCATTTTTTACTTAGTGGCATTGTGAATTCCATAGCTTTCTGCAGTATTCCTTCAGAGGAAGCTGAACTTGCACAATGGTACAATGGTGGATTGGGTCTGTCTGGCAGCCAAGCACTCACCCCACCACTCGTTCATTCACTTCACCTTAGCTGCGACGGAGATAGAATAGGAAGAACAGAGATGAAAAAATTTGTGGATCCAGGTAAAGACAGGGAGATTGCTTACCAATTACTATGGTGAGCAAAACAGGCTTGACTTGGAAAAAAACCACTTTATTGCCAATTAATATTCAGAGAAATTACATATAATTTATATTGCTGGTTTCAGTAATGCTTATGGTGGCCAAGATCTTGAGAACAAGGTATAGCACTCTCCAGAATTAAAACAATACATTAATGCTGCCAGTTCTGAGAAGGCTTAAATTGAGCTTTATCACTGGCCTTTATTTTTTCCCTATTGAGTACAGACGGTGACATGATTTTGGCTAACCTCTCTCTAGGACAGTCTTCAAATTAGAGCACTTCCAAAAATACAGCTCAAAACACGAGGCTACAGTGCTTAAAACTTCATAAAATTTAGATCAGAAGAATATCTTTAAATGTTATGAGAATACAAGAAAACTATTTCTCTATGTCTCTGCTTATTTGTGGAGGAAAGTGGCTAAGTCTGCCATAGAAAGAAATGACCCACACAGGTGGCAAAAGAAAAACATTTTTTTCCCTGTATTCCTTCTACTTTTTGTCTTTTTTTTTCCTCTCGTGTATTTTCTGGCATGTGTCTGCTCCATCTTTATTTCACTTCCAGAATCATAATTGAAGCTTGTACTTTCAGCAGTTTTTCTATCAGAAACATTACTTAGCTAGTGAAACTATTTTCTAAATTATAGATATATTAGAGTAAAAACCCTTTTTATAATATAAGTTGTTGAAACTGTATCTTTTATCTATATTATTCTAAAAAGTAATTAATTACAGTCTTGCTCAAATAAAGTGACATAGTACTTTCTTTTCCCATGCTTAATTTCAATTGACTGACAATAATATTTATATGTCTAAAGAATTTTAATTATTTTTGAACTTTCTGCCATTGCAGTAATCATAACAGAGTAATTTTGCCTTCCAGTATAAAGAAATATCTAGCTTACAAAAGGAAAGGTAAAATAACCAACATACTGGAAGCCACTGCATAGCGGATCGTTTATTTTTCTCCTGGTTGGTAATCAAGGAAAATAAGAGCTCTTATTATAATTGGTTCTAATTAGAAGCTTTTAATTGATTTTCACCTAAATAGATGCATTGAGTCTATTCACTTGTGTCATTAGCCTTGTAGGCTTAAGGCAGTAACTTCAAGACTCTCTGACCAGTGTCATCTACAGTGTCTTTTACTTCTGAGTAGATTTAATAAATTTAGGCAAACTGAAATTTTAGGTGCATTCTTTTTTTTTCTTATTTTTTTTTTAAATCTTTATATAGTTCTAGGGAGAAAAAAAAAAACATTGTTTTGCAAGGTAAATTCCAAATGTCGATGTTGAAGATACTAGTTGATGGTAACTGGGAAAGCCCAAGAACAAGCCTTAGCCCAAGATGTATTTGAGCTGGAGAGTAGGACCTAATGTCTGGGAGCTTGTGCAAATTGTTTAGTGAAGCTTACTATACTGAGCACTGGTCTACAGAATAAGCTCACTGACTGAACTTAAAATATTTTTTTCACTCTTCTGATTGGGCCATTGCAATATCTGACCTACAGCAAGGCAGGTATTCGTGAAAAGACAGGAAAAAAAAAAAGTGATATTAATCATTGCATGAAGTAGTAAGGAAAATTAATTTGAAGTCTTACTGCTGATTAATGTCTGCAGTTCCTAAGGCCAATAGAAACTTTGAGTGTTATTCTTTTTAGATCTAAGAAGACATCATTCTGCTGGGAGAGTTGTTTTTTTTTTAAGTTACCTGCAGAACACTGACAACTCATTCATTTTATTGTAAGGATTTTCTCACCTATTTCACCTACCCCAAATTGTGTAAGTTAGCCATTAAAATCTTCCAGTTTACAGGGCTTTTTTTAGAGGGAGACAAATTAAGAAAAGCTATATATATGACACGTTTTCCTCGTTGTGTCTTTTGTAAAGAAAGCAACAGAACCAACAAATTACATTACAGCAGAAGTTAAAGTTTATGGGTGGGCCATTACTCATGGAGTGCATTTGGAGTTTGCATCTAGCTGGCACTTTTACTTAGTGCAAGCCTGCAGTGTACCTAAATACACCTTCTCAAATTCATTCCAATGATTTTGTAAATGTAGTGGCACCAGGGTTAAATCTGGCCTTCCAGATTTTATTCCTCCCATCTTAAAGCACAAAGCACATCCAGTTAAAGAGGTTGTCCGTCAGAGCTCTGAAAATCTCCAGGGATGGAGATTTACAACTTCTTCAGAAACCTGTTCCCATGTGTGACCACTGTCACAGTAGATTATTTTTTTTCCCTTTATTGACCCAGATTTACTCATGTTCCCAGCGTAGTTTCTAGGCTTGTTCATCCTATGCTTCAGCCCTCTGACCATCTTGGTGGTCCTCCACTGAACTTTCTCCAGTATGTTGATGTCTTTCCTGTACCGAGGAGGCCAAAACTGCACACAGCACTCTGCATACAGTTTCACAAGCAATGAACAGAGATAACTACTCTCTTCCTAAAGTAGACCATTATGTGATTGGCCTGTCTAGCTGCAGGGACATGCTGCTGTTCTGTATTCAATCTTCAGAGCTTTTTTTTGTAAAGCAGCTTTCTAGTTATCTACAGGCCTATACTGTTTCAAAGGGTTAGTCCATCCCAGATTAAGGCAATTTACATGTACCTTTGTTGAATTCTGCATATTCGTTATCACAATATATCTCATGAAATGTCTTCCATATATAGTTCACATAGAATAGTATGTTCTGCCAGGACATTGAACTGTGTTTTTTGAGATTCTTTCTAACATTTTGTCTTATGTTTCTTCAAAACAATCAAGCTGAAGTGTTGTAAAGAAGGAGGTGAGGAGCGCGCCCATATCAAAAAAATAAATTCACGCGTATAGTTAAATTTAAATTTATTTTACAGGATATAAGCTCCTCCCAATTTAAAGGTTCGGTATCGGTTGAGGAAAAGATCAAGCTCAAGCACTAGTCCTTGACAAAAGAACGATAATCCAGATTATCATACACTCACCTCAGTCAAGCCGGGGGTTCCCTTTCTTGTCTTGATTGTTCTCACTAAGGTACCATAAAAAGGGGGGATTCCCATTCTCCCTTTTAACCTTGCCAGGGAGTACCTTTACCAGGTGGGGGTTCCCATGCTCACCTGGTCGACCTTGCCTAGGGATCCCCTAGACCAAGGGGGAGACTTTACGACCTCATCAGGCCACTGCCACGAGTTAACTCCAACATGGCCACTGCAAAGCCCCATTTTAAAAATCTAGTCAATGATGACTGTGGTCAGTCATAGCCATCTTGGCTTCTCATTGGCTGCTGGCCAACTTCCTGGGTGTAACCAAGTCCCGACCAGCTCAAGTTTCACAGACAAGTCTGGACTAGCCCAGCTAGTAACAGCTTAGCTGGGGGGAGGAAATACCTGCCACAAGTGTGAAACCAAGTATTTTAAACAAATAATATTTCAAATAATTTGTGATATTCCTGAAAAGTATTCCTGTTTCAAAGTGATGTGTATGAAAACAAATTGTCTGTAATGATCTTATTAACCCAAAATACTGATTGAGAAATTGAATAATGTCCATTCTTACTTTCAAATTATTTTTCTCTGTGAACTAGGATGAGAGAAATGAGTGTTAGACGAACTGGCAGAAATATATTTTTAGAATAAATTAACTGGTAGACCTTGTTGACATGTTACACGATGTATTTGAACTGTGTCAACACAATTTTCTTGGGCTTTGGGTATTTTAATTAAGCATAAGATGTTCATATTATGTGTGACCTTTTGGATGTTTATCCAATATGAGAATTATTCTGAGCGTCAAGAAGCAGTTTAAAGAGTATTCTGAAGACTATAAACATGACAAAACAGTATTGTATTTGCTAATATAATACAGGGGCAACTTCTCTTAAGTTAAAATGTCTGACTAAACTAATGCATTTTCCTCTCTGCTATGCTCACTGGGAGAGAATTATTCCTGGATATTCTTTTTTTTTCTTTTCTTTTTTCTTCTTCGTTCGGCCTCCTCTATCTTTCTTGATATTATATCAGAATTATTTTATCATCTGTATAATACTGGTTTAGCAAAGCTGCATCTTTTAGATTAAGAATGTTTACTTTGCTTCTCAAAAGCAAAGCCCCGATTAGCTCTCAAATGTCATCCATTGATATCTTCAAATAGCACTTTTTTAGACCAAATCCAGAAAAAAATCTGGGTGCGGAATACTGGGTGCGGAGCTTTTTGCTTCCTTATGTTAGGTAAGGTGTCAGCTGTTTAAAGACTTTTCTGCAGAGACAGAGCTCTTGAACAAGAATCCACTACCTTCTAAGGCCTCTCTAGCCCCACTTCTGTTTCAGACAGCATAGTATTTTTTCACAAAATCCAGTGATCCTTTTCCCCTCACCAAGCTTTTTGATCCTGCTCTGTAGAATCTCCCTCGAGTCTTGATCTCTTTTTAAACCAATCTATTCAAAAACTTAGATGTCTGGATAAATCCTTGACAAGTACTATATCAATGACACTGGCTTCTGCATATTTTCGTTTTAACTCTAGTGATCCTTTTAAAAAAAATAAAATTGACAGCTCATCTAACATATATTCCAGTTATGATTCCAAACACTTGTGGTATGTTACCCAGCTCCAGCTTGTAGTAGAACTTATATTGACATAAAGTGCAGCTGTATGCATGGGTTGAAAACAGCAATCTTTTAAAGATAAGTTAACAATTGTATGGTGAAGTTAGTTCTTCTAATACAAGCTATTGTGGATTTAAGAACTTTTGTTCAAATTTTGTAGAAAGTGATAATAACTAGGCCTGATCATTTAGGTCAAGGTTAACTTATCAGGAGCTGAGCTATCTAAGTACTCATACAGAATTACTAGCAAATTACAGAATTAAAAATAAGAGAATGTCTTAAAAATGCTTTAAGGTCTAGAATGTATATAAAAGAAGTAAAAGTCAGTAGAGGGAACACAAGTACACCTCCACATAATTGAAAATGGTAAATAGTCTATTGCCTGTTTGTGAATGAGCGTACTTAAGCAATTTACTTCTTTAATACTCTCCAATAATGTGCAGCAGACAGAAGTATCAAGAGCTGTTATAGCTACACAGAACACCAAGAAAATTAGTTGAAAGAAGAAAGATACAAAAAATATGTTATAATATTCTGCATGAACAGGCATTTGAGTTCTGAAGGAATAAAATAATAGTAAAGCATAAAATAAGTACATAGCTTTCTGAAGATTATGTTCTGCTACTCACATTTATATAATTTGTCTTACACTGCTAATCAACGTGAGGGTATATTGACTCCCTGATGAGAGGGAGCAAGGAAGATGGAGCCAGACTTTTCTCAGTGGAGTTCAGTAGCAGGACAAAAGACAATGGGAATAAAATGAAAAAAAAATAAAAGAACTTTCTCACTGTAGGTTTAATCAAACACTGGAAAAGGTTTTCCGGAGAGGACATGGAGTCTCCATCTTATGGAGATTCTCAAAACCCAGCTCGACTTGGCCCTTAGCAGCCTATTCTAGTCAACCCTCCTTTGAGCTGAGGGTTTGGACTAGATGGGACCTCTCCAGAGTTCTCTTCCTAGTGCAACCATTCTGTGATTCTGTGATACCTCATTAAGAAAAAAAAAAAAAGGGAATTAAAACACAGAGCCATTACTTCACTTCAAAATACAACTCAATTCTAAGTTAAAGACAAGGAATGAATCCATAGCTGTATCCCTGACTGAATTTGGCATTTTTTCAGAGGTTTAGTTCCAAGGAGGTCTTCAAATAGGTATTTGAAGTTAAGTAGGCAGTTATACAGTGTATCTCATCTTTGTTCAGGACATTCAGCCTGTTGTCTTTTGACATATAAATTATATATTTCATACATAATCTCCTTTGAGGGCTTCATATATTTCATTTGTGTTTTCTCTAAGCCTTTAAGGAAGATATTCACTAAAGGTTTGTTGGAAGTTGTTCGATATCATGTTTTCTGATAATTTTTTTTAGCATAAAAAGCATAACAAGCTATGGATGCGGCTACATAAATTAGACCAACATTTACATTCTTCTTGATCATAATGCCTTTCGGTATTTTTTTCAATAATACAGCTTAAACATTACCCAGTAACTAGCAGAAGTAATTCCAGTCTCAGTAAATATGTTGGGTTTCTGTCTGGTCGGTTGTTTTGGCAACAGGGGGGCTGCAGGGGTGGATCCTGTGCAAAGCTCCCAGAGCTTCCCCTAGCCCAGGTAAATGTTGGACTCACCTCTGGCCAAGGCTGAGCCAATCAGTGCCTCTGCTATCAAGGAAAAGGAGGGGGATAGGGGTGTGCAAGCAGCTGTGTGCTTTCTGTTGCCAGATGGTTGGGCTCAAACCATGATGTCCTGGTTTGAGCTAAACAGAACCAATTCTGCTTAGTGATTTTTACTTTTCAGCTCAGTCTCCTCTGAGAGGTTGCCCCTTCTGAAGTTAACAGTGTGTTTTTGCAGACAGTGTCTGCTAGTAAAAGTGGTAACAGCAGATGTTTACAGTTACTACCTAGGGATTGGTATGCAGAAAGGCTTCTCTTTATACTTATTCCTGTAGTGACCAAGGCCACTGCTGGATCTTGTGTGCTACTCTGGGAAGTAAGAGGGGTCGCAAGGAAATAAAAGGTTGCACTTCTGGTGAGGAACAGACAGGACAGGTGACTAACAAGAGTATTCCATCCCATATATGTCCTATTGACGATAAAGCTGAGGGATTACAGAGGTTAGGTGCTCTTCTTCAATGACCAGCGTCCAAGGAGAACTCCATTCGAACTTGTCTTGGAACCCAATCCTGAGTTTCTGAATCCAGCTCCTGTGTGTCCAGTTCCCCTCTGCCACTGAGCCTGAGACTTCCCCCGTGTCACCTGCTCTGCAGCATCCATGGGAACTACTCTTGGGGGGGAGGGGCGAATAGGGTCTGATATTGTTTTTTTGTATATATATATAGAAATTGCTTTTTTTGAAACTATTGTTTTGCTAAAGCTTTTCCAATCCATAAGTATCTCTGCTTCCCTTCCCATTTGGGGAGGGAGAGGGCTTAGAGAACATCAGTCATTGTTTAGTCACCAGCGCAGCCTGACTCTTTACATATGACAATAAAACTGTAATTTATGAATAAGAAATGTTGAGATGGGAGATATACCAAATAGTTCCAAAATAACTCTGGCAATGGTCAAGTTTGAGATATTTCACGCTGCTTTCAGTCATTCATATATTTTCAGTGCTCTCCAGTTAAAGAATAAGGACACTGCTCTATTTTCTGAAACGGAGAGCAGCATGACATTATTTTCTCTTTACATTTACTATATAATGGTTGGTTAGATTTTCCCCACATTCTCTAGTTTTTAATCCTTTTTTATACTTAAGAATATTTTTCTTTTACTTAATAAAAAATATTTTAGCAAACAGAAATGTAACATATGTAGGGCATAAGTATGGCAGAAAAAGATGGGTTGAAGATTTAATGATAAGTAGGCTACATTTAATAATTTATAAGGCTAAGACACCTAAACCTCTGTAATACTCAGTCTTTGACAGTAATCAAATCCTGAATCCTTTTAAACTAAAGAACACATTCATGTGGTTGAGACTCATGCTTTGCATTTATTCTTATGGACTTAAAACTCAAAGGCTTCTGTTAAAACTTACTACTTTAAAATTGATGTTATTAATTTTAGGGTGCTCAGATTAAAACAGATAAAAATGTAAAATTAATTTAAAATCTTATGAATCTATAGTTAAAAATATTAAAAAAAAAGTAAAACCCAATATATATTTCTGGAAAAGTTTTTTATTGTTGTTTTCTTACTAGTGGCAAATAAAAACTTTAGCATGAAAATGTAAACAGTACCTGTAAGATTAAGTTGGTACACATAGCTCAACAAAATATAAGTTAAAATTTACAAAAAAAAAATTCCTTTTTGAATCTCAATTCAACTGTAAATTTGTCATGATGAATATACGATGATGCAATCATGCTATGTACGGTCTGTGACTCAAATTTTCACAAAAATACACCCACCCATTAGCAATTTTCTTGCAGGAAAGGAACATTTTCACAGAATCACAGAATCACAGAATGTTAGGGGTTGGATGATCAAAAGATCATCTAGTTCAGACCCCCTGCCAGAGCAGGATAAACTTGTACACTGTCTAGAATTTTGCAGCACCATTCTAGACAGCGTACAAGTATGTCTCATGATTTTCAGGTGTGTCGTTCATACTTTGCAGTAAACTGACTAAGTGAAGCAAAAACCTGAACACCACAATACCTTTGCTTCCATCCCAGCTCTAGACACAAGAGAGAGAAACAGACGGAGACATCATCTAGTTCTATACGCACAAAAGTAACTATCTGTAAAAATACCAAACTAGGCAACTAATCTCATTTGCAGGTAATTATCTGAAATTGGAGCAACAAGAGTCTTCCTTTCATGGATAGAATGTTTGAATTTCTTTAACAATCAGTGATACATCAATATTGTCATATAAAAAGTAAGTCATGTAAGACCAGTAAAAGCAAATAATTTAATATGGTATTCATACTACTAAAACACCTTTCAAATCATAATATTATAAAAGAGTTTGAAATAGAGTGTAGAAGATAATATAATCAATGATTAATTTATCTGTCATTTAACAAAAAAATGATTGGTTACTCATTTTAATAATACAATAAAGCATAATGTATGCTGTCCAAAGAGGAAAAAATAAACAATTTTCCCGTTTCACTGATAAACTCCACAAAGTGTAGAATATTAATAAGATTTTATTCTCAGCTTTGCATAAGGTTATTAACTTCTTGGAACTAAAGATATTAAAAAAAAAAATATTTTCACACATAGCTGGAGATGAAGACTGGATTCTGGGGAATTGATGCTCATTTGGTCAATAGATAAGTACCGATTCACACACTGGGTAATTTAGTAATGATGTATTACACAAGTACGGCTAATCTGTTTTTATCTTTATCACTGGATTAGAAGGAGAGGCTTTCTCTTTTTTTCTTTCACTGGGATTTCTTTTACCAAACTGAAATGTTCTCATGTAGACAAGAAGACAGTAAACTGCAATACACAGAGGGTAAAAGTGATAATAAACATGTGTACAAGCATACTTGAATACAATGTTTCCACGTTTTTGCTCCAGTAATCAACGGGGAAAAAATACCTCTGCAGAACTGAGCCTCCAGAGTTCAGAAGGAAAATGCATATGATATAAAATAGTCATGCTGATGACACTAGAAGTATCTATAATAATTTAGGTTAGAGTGCTATCTTCCTGAGGCAGCAGGCTGTTTGTACCAGCTTTTGTCAAAAGTCAGGATTCATTTGTACATTTTTGATTAGTGACACATAGTAAGGTTTCATTTTATTCTTTGTACTTAAATTGCATTTTGCCTAGGGCAGTCATTTAAGATAGAGTTCATTAAAGTATGTTATTCCATTTTAGTTTTTGTGTGGAGAAAAAAAAGCAAGAATAAAGCTATTCTGAGAACTGAAAGACTTTGATATGTAATTTATTTTGACAACTACGCTGTAACAGCAGCAAGGTAAGAAAAAATGATTTAACAGGAGTTTCACAAATTATTTTTCCGTTTATATTACAACAAAGAGGAGCAATCGGAAATATTTTTTTCCATCATATATCAAAACAATTGCTATAACACTTAAGCATGTATTTTACTAGAATTCCATTGGATCATCTTTCAGTTCACATTGGTTTTAAATATACAGTTAATTTTTTTCAGTCTTAAATGTTTAGGAAAGTTAATTATATATTTTCATAATTCAAAATTTCTTAAATTTGATCAAAACTAATGTACAGTAGAAGTAGAATATTCAAAGGAAGTAAACATATAGAATGACTCTGAAAGGTAGAAAATAGATCTTTGTAAAGCAAGCTGGCTTTTATTTTTAAAATGTAAAGTCTCCTGCAGCTCATATAATTTGATTCTTAATGATCTGAACAACCGTTGTGAGGTTACACTCCATTCACTACACTGAAATGTGATATTAAGTGCCAGTGTTCAAAGCCTTGGTGTTAATTCATTTCCAGAATGCAAGGATAGGAATACCTGTAGTCTGAGATAAATTTTACATCTTTAATTATTAAAGGGATTCGAATTTTATTTTTTTAGTTGCTTTGCCCAAAATCTGTAAACTGATAGATTAGTAGACAATTTGACAGACTGGGCAGCTATCATACTGGAGAAAAATGCAAAGGCTACAGTTCTAGGTATTGTAACTTCAAGTGAGAGGTATTAGAGAGCCTCTGAAGAAAAAAACTTCCCTAGCACTCAGGCCTAATTCACAGTGTTAAGAGTTCAAGAGATGCTCTGAAACAGTGACTGCAATGTACGTGGAATAAACATTTGTCAGGACCCCCCAAAAAATAAAAACAATAAAAGAAACAAAAAAAGGGGTAAAGGTCATATCTGAATGGTTAGGGGCTTTCAACACATCCATTAAAAGCAGATATTGAGAGTACTGGCTTAATCAGAAGGAGATGAGGTTAAGGGGTACACTGTTAGTAGTCTTACACTTACCTGAGGAGAAATTACAAACACAGCACAGTTTTAGCAAAGGGCAGTGGCTGCAAGTTGTGGTTTGGAAAGCCCAGGTTACCTCCTAGGAAAAGATGTATTTTTATTGGGATGGTAGTCCAACACTGGGACGAGTTGACACAAGGTAGTGTAGAATCTGCGGCCTTTGAGATTTTTAAGACTTGGCTAGCCAAAGTGACAGTGACCAGATCTTATGTTCTATTTTATGCTGGACATTGGATCAGATAACTTCCAGAGATTTCTTAAAAAAAATAATGCTTTGATTCTATGAAGTGAAGGAAACTAAAACAACAACAAAAGCTGTGAATGGAGAACTTTGATGGAAATCAAAACAAAGGAGACCTCCATTCCTACATTTCCCTCTTCCACCGCCAAGCTTCTGGTGCAGAAATAATTTAAGGAGTAAATTCTAGAAGTCACTGTCAGTGATAAGAATGTAGCCCCATAAATATGATTTTGGCCATTACTGGTATAAGACCACAGGCCTTGTACTGGCCTGACACCGCAGGGTCTCAGGGCCGGCCTGGGTTTGCCTTGGTCTGAGCTTGTTTTATGTTGTTTGCACAGCTGGCTGATGGCCCAGTGACCAGTGAGGCCAACATTTTCAACAATTGATCTATAAACCTCCAATGTCCTTAGACTATTTCTATCAAATCCCAAAAATGTGACAGAGAAAAGCAAGTAATAGAAGTATCTATTCTGTATCCATGCTTGGCTGTAGGCATTGATTTTCAGACACTGGCTGTCTCTTTTATACTGGCAGTTACAGAATACACAATGGAATAGCGCTATTGTTAAAATTATTAACTCCTGTAAAATCCACCAGGAAAATCTTTTGGGTTTAATGAATTTCACTTTTCCTGGCCATTTGACACCATTCATTGCCTCTCTTTGGCAGTGTTTCTTGCTTACGAGGTTAATCATTAAGAAGGGAAGAAAAGTATTCTATAATTGCATTTACTGCTCCCTTTCTGACTTACTAAGGATCTTGTTTTCTCTCTCTTCACCTCTGGGTCAATGACTTTAGACAGAAAACATGAAGTCTTAGTTCAAACTTATTATGTGACAGAATGATTGGTTTGAATGAATAGATAGTCTCAAAATGAGCTCAGCACAAGCAGTAGGTAAAAAATGGCTGTTTGGCCTGTTCATCTGGCTGGAAACAAAAACCAAACCTTGTAACAGCATTTATATCTGATTCAGGTCCAAGTGGACTTCCCTTGTGCTCCACTAGATAATAACTAACAATTTTAAATACATACCTAAACAAAAGTCTTAACCAGTGAGTTTAAAACCACTCTGCTTGCTTCCTCCAAGCATAGCACCATCATTTCAAAGATAAAAGTACAGAGTACTTCAAGCATGAAATGAGTGAACTGACATCAAGAAACAAAATTTTCCATTCAACTGCCACTGTGAATAGTAAAGTGATTGAATATCTTTTGATGTGAGCCACCAAACTGCAAGACTGAAAAGCCTTACACAGTCATAGAGGTACTGTTTCTATCTATAGCGAAAGACAGTACTGTCAGATATACTGGGTAAAATATAGCTAAGTAACTTTATGCTGTACCAAACTCACAGAATAGTTAGACACATAAATCAGCTTACAGAGCTAATCAGGAGCTTTTATCTGCTCCTAGAAGATGCTTCTCCCACCAAAATACTTCCCACTATTTAGCCATTCCAAAATACATAAAACAGATGTTCTGCATATTTGAAGATTTTCAATAGAGAAATGATAAAAACTCAGTATTGAGGTACATTCAGGTAGTACATGTTTAGTAACAAGAAGCTTTATGCATGCCCGTAAAATAGCCATTGGCATACACCTCGAGCAATAGTCATTAGGAGTACTGACAGATAAGAAAGTGGCAATGAACACAAGAAGTTGGACCTTTCTTTCTGTAAACTCATTCTCTCTTTCAAAGCACTTTTAATAACTTGACTGTTAGTTCTGAGATGCTGGAGAGTCATATAAATGTTAGTTTGAGACTGATACACTTGTCCTTGTCCTGTATTCCTTTCTTCACCAAAGGAACAGCATCTTTGCGCTGCCAATACTACAGATTATCTCTTCATTTAAGCAAGATGGGAGGAATAGGAGCCTAGAGATCAGAGGAAGTCTGGAGGAATGGATTCTAAATATCCTCATGACAAAACCGATAAGGCCCAAGAATGGCATAAGCAATGTCTGAGATGATTCATTCATCTGCAAAAATGGCTCCCAGGGGAACCTTCTCCTGACTTTACCTATAAAGTGTTCAGACTGTAGATAAAGCAGATGTCTCTAGGACTGCTAGTTCAGCATCTTCTAGAGTAGAAGACCCAAATAAAGTAGACTTGTCTTTCTCGATGACACTTTTTTCTGCATGTGTGATAGAAGAATACTATCAAGTTAGTCTGTAGAAACACTACGGTAGGGAGTGATTTACAATGGCTAGTACAAGCCACCTCAGCTTCCAGAAAGTCTGCAACATAGACTTTGAGATAAGAGTTAATTTATTTGGAAACGGCTGTACAGTCTCACAGAGACCCCTTGTTTTCTGGCAGTGGGGCTATTAAGTTGGATTACTACTCTCCCGTCTTTCATATCTCTCTGGAAGAG
>NW_009725459.1:16800-19142 GCF_000703405.1 Apaloderma vittatum
GAGCGTCACCTTGAAATTGCAAATGCCGTAACATGCCTAGGGGCAATGATTTAGTGATTGACTTGGTAGTGTCAAGTTAGCAGCTGGACTCTATGATCTTAAGGGTCTTTTCCAGCTTAAATGATTCTATAATTCTGACTCTAATTATCACCTCCTTTCTCCTTCCTTTCCCATTTGTTATTGCTGAGCATGATATCACACAGTACGGGACATTCCTTTTCTCAGTTGGGGTCAACTGTCCCAGCTGTGACCCCTCCCAACTTCTTGTGCACTCCACACTGGTGCAATGGCGTGAGGAGCAGGAAAGGCCTTGACTCTGTAAGCTCTGCTCACCCATAGCTAAAACATTCCTGTGTTATCAGCACTGTTTTCAGAACAAATGCAAAAAAAATGCCCCATGCAAGCTACTATGAACAATTTAACTCTGTCACAATCAGATTTATTAATATGACTGAAATAAAATATTTCACATGTGTGTACTATATATCTCAGTTTTTTTTTTACTAAGTACATTTCAGTCAGCTAACATTCCATGTAAGTAAATTCCAGTATTTGTTTGAAAACAAACTGAGAAGCACTGGTCTTTAGCTCTTCTCTTAATAAGAAGAAAACTTGAATATAGACTCAAGAAAAACCTTATTCCAAACATAGAGCAGGCTATCTCATAGTATCTTGCATAAAACATTATTGGTAAAGATCAATATTGCAATATTAATCTGTTTTTTCACTTGTGTGGAAGTAATAACAATAGAAATTTAATACCATCTCCCCAAAATAAAAGAAAATGCTTTTTCTATAAAGATAAAATCCCTCAAGTTGTCAGAGCTTGAAACATTCTGAAAAATAGCAAATCAAAACTGACAGAGTTAATGCAAAGAAAGGAGGCCAGTGTGTGCTATGCAATTTCTTTTTTGCTGACTTGTACAGAAGCAAACATCAGTCTGTAATGATGCATTATGACAAAAAATAACAGAGGATGAGAAAGAGGTGGGGGGCAAATGCTGGGCTAGAAATCCTCCTGCAGCATTACCAGAAGATTCAAAGCCACTAACTCGCTTTTTTTTTTTTTTCCGCAAGGATAAGCAGGAATCAGCTTAACAGCTCAATTGCCAGTGTTATTGAACATGGAAATTATAAAGTGATATTTATTAGCACTGTGAAGAATCCTGAGGTAAATGAGAAATTAATGCATACAAGCACTACAAAAATAAGTAGATTTACATAGTAGTTTTTGCATAAATATGCTAGAGTGGTCAGAAATATAAGTAAAAATATATTGAGAACAACTAATCTCCAAAGCAAAAAATAACTTATTTTTCCCAGATTTTAATCTATTCAATATGTCAGTGGTTGGAGTTGACAATATTAGACATCTCTTCCAACCTAAATAATACTATAATTCTAAATACAAATGAGTAGATTGAGATCAGCCCTGCACAGAAGGACTTTGGGAGCATTGATGGATGAAAAACCCGACATGAGCCAGTGGCGTGTGCTTGCAGCCTAGAGAGCCAATTGTGTCCTGGGTTGCATCAAAAGAAGCATGGCCAGCTGATGAAGAGAGGTGATTTTCCCCCTCTGCTCTGCTCTGGTGAGACCCCACCCAGAGTACTGTCTTCAGCTCTGGAGCTTCCAGCGTAAGATGGACGGTGACCTGTTTGAGCGAGTCCAGAGGAGGGCCATGAAGATGATCAGAGGGCTGGAGCACCTTCCCTATGAGGACAAGCTGAGAGAGTTGAAGCTGTTCAACGTGAAGAAGACTTCAGGAAGAACTCAGAGTGGCCTTCCAGTGATTAAAGGTGGCCTACAGGAAAGAAGGGGAGAGACTCTTTATCAGCAAGTGTAGCGGTAGGACAAGTTTCAAACTGAAAGAGGGTAGATTTAGACTAGACTATTAGGAAGAAATTCTTCACTGTGAGTATGATGAGGCACTGGAACAGGTTGCCCAGAGAAGTTGTGTATGCCCCATCCCTGGAAGTGTTCAAGGGCAGGTTGGATGGACCTTTGAGCAACCTGGTGGGAGGTATCTCTGCCCATGATGCTGGGATTAGAACTAGCTGATCTTTAAGGTCCCTTACAAACCAAATCTTTTTATGAGTTTGTGTTCCTGAAAGTCCTTCCTTGTATATTTTTTTTACAAGACTATCGCAGAATTGCAGAATCACAGAACGTTAGAGTTTGGAAGGGACCTCAAAAGGTCGTCTAGTCCAGCCTCCCTGCCAGAGTAGGATCACCTAGAGTAGGTTACGCAGGAATGTGTCCGGGTAGGTTTCAAATGTCTCCAGAGAAGGAGACTTCACAACCTCCCTGGGCAGCCTGTGCCAGGGCTCTGTCACCCTCAC
>NW_009725459.1:19237-33427 GCF_000703405.1 Apaloderma vittatum
AAAGCAGGTTGGAGCCGTCCTCCTGACACTCCCCCTTGACATATTTATAAACATTAATGAGGTCACCCTGCAGTCTCCTCTCCTCCAAGCTAAAGAGACCCAGCTCCTTCAGCCTTTCCTCATAAGGGAGATGTTCCACTCCCTTCATCATCTTTGTGGCTCTGCGCCAGACTCTCTCAAGCAGTTCCCTGTCTCTCTTGAGCTGAGGGGCCCAGAACTGGACAAAATATTCCAGATCATCCTGGTGTCCACCAGAACCCCCAGGTCCCTTTCCCCTGCGCTACTCTCCAACAGGTCAGTCCCCGACCTGTACTGGCACATGGGGTTGTTCTTTCGCAGATGCGAGACTCTACACTTGCCCTTGTTAAATTTCATCAGATTTCTCCCCGCCCAACTCTCCAGCCTGTCTAGGTCTCACTGAATGGCAACACAGCCTTCGGGAGTGTCAGCCACTTCTCCCAGTTCCATGTCGTCGGCAAACTTGTTGATAGTGCTCTCTATTCCCTCACCCATCACTTTGAAAGTGACTCATATGAAAAAATATTTTTCTAGCAGAACAATCTCTTTTCATGACTTGGAGAAGATAGTTAAGGACATTTGTTTGGCATTTTTCAAAGTAGCAAAAATACTAGCATTTTGCATTCTTTACTCATTTAGATTCAGCTCTTGACTTTCATCTGCATTTTAAGATGTATGCTATTAGCAAACAACAGAGAGGACTGTAGGTTAGAAACTATCCAGGTCAGCTACAGTGGCAGCATGAGAATCAAGTTGGCTTCTTACGTGTACACAGTATATAGGAACTTTCCTTTTATGTCCTCTGCGGAGGTGAGTACAAACTCCCCAAATATGGTTTCCTTTGCTATTCATTTAGATGGACGAATGATCTTGGAGGAAGATATGTATGACAATGACATTAGAGATGTTTGAGAGCTAGAGAAAGAGGATGCTAGTGGCATTTCACTGAGTTACAAAGGTATGCTGTGGGCCATATGGGCCTTACCATAATTTCGAAGTTGATCAGGAAAAAAAAAAACAAAGGGATGTCTTTTCAGGAAATTAAAGGCTTGATCCAAGTTACTCAATTTCAATATACACCATGTATATTCTGGAGAACATGCCATAGAGACATATTATTTTTTTGTAACTGTAATTATTGTATTTTTGAGGTTTTTTCAAGAAAGAAGGCTCAATAGAAGCTTTTCTACTTCATAAGTTTAACAGACCTTACAAAGTAAATAACCCTAAATCCTTTAAAACTGCTCCCCCTCCAAGTTTTATCACTTCAGATGAGTATCATAGCTATCAAGAATAAAAATTAGATTTTTAAATCATTTTTGGTAAATTAAGTTTAGTACAAAATTAGTTGAAACTACAAAAAATTAATTATGATCATGTTAGATCTTTTTACTGGATCATTCACAGTATCAGAGAATGGTTTAGGCAGGAAGGGATCTCATCTCAAAGCAGGGTCAGCTAGCACAAGTTGGTGGAAATTGGGTCCAGTTGGTGTTTTTAGATCTCCACAGATGGAGACTCCACGTCCTCTCTGAGAAACCTGTGGCAATGTTTGACCATCATTTAAATTAAAAAGTTGGGGTTTTTACATTTAAGGGGAAGTTTCTATGTTTCATTTTGAGGTTGTTGGCTCTCGTTTGGCCACTGAACATTATTGAGAAGATTCTGTCTCCATTTTCTTTACTCTCTCACATCATATGTTTGTACACATTGATAGAAGCCTTCTCTTCTCTAGGCTAAACAATTCCACCTCTTTCCGGTTTTCCTCCTGGGAGCGATGCTCCAGGTCTTTCATCATCCTTATAGCCCTGTACTGAACTCTATCCTGTATGTCCATGTCTCTCTTGTACTGAGAAACCCAGAACCTGACCCAGCACATCAGGTGCTGAGCAGAGGAAAGGAATCATCCACCTCTACTTGCTAGAAATACTCCTCCTAATGCAGCCTGGAAAGCTGTTGGCCACCTTTCCCAGAAGGGCAAATTGCTGGCTAATGTTCGAATTGGTGTCCATCAGGACCTCCTGAGCAAAGTTGTGTTCCAGATGGTCAGCAACAAGCATATCTCCATGCATACAATTATTCCTCCTAAGATCCTTCTACTGAATTTCTCCTATTCAATAGTTCCTAAAAGATATTTTTAAGTAGTGAAATCTCAAATGAAAGGAGTTGAATCGGAACATACTGTACTGACTTGCAATCAATGGGATTCTCAAAGGTTGTAATTGTTGATATTTTTTTTCGTAAAATCATAATCCTTACAGATCCTCATCAGTATCTGAATTACAGTTGCTATATGCACTCCAATTCTGCATGTCTTGTTTTATCCATTTTGGTTTAGGTTGTGATAAGGGAGCTGGTGAGAGCTTACCAGAAGGTAAATTTCTTTCAAAATAGAATAGCCTTCAGGATTTTCTTCAGGTGCAGATTTCTTATTAAGCTGTCATCATCTTTTGATGTAGCCAGAAAAAATCTTATAGCCTAAATTACCTACTGAGTCCTAAAATTGTATTAACATGATACAAATACTTTAGAAAGTACTGTCCTTTTCCTGACTAAGAGATTGACATTCATGAAATTGCTCATCATTCAACTGATCAAAGCTTTTTGTGGCAGAAGTGAAAAAAAAAAAAGAATGAAATATGCAGTGTAAACTTAGAAAGATATAGAACTGATGAAGATGTCTTTGTTTAGGTGCCTGTAGGGAGCATTCACAATGAAAAATATATTGGAACAAACGTGACATGAAATATAACACGTAATTAGCAATTCGAGAGATACAGTAATAAAAGCAACCTGTCCAGTCAAATCCTCATCTACTTTAAATTAGACAAATGTTGAAATTTTACTGGTTTGGATCAGATGTACTGGATCAATTTCCCTCATGGTCTAAAAAAATTCATTCCTTATCTAGAAATAATTGATATTCAACGGTTAGAATTTTATTGTAAAGCTTATTTCAAGGATCTATTTTTAATGAAGGTAAAAGGTCAATTTTGTAATCTTGGAATAGAAGAATAAATGAGACAATGAATAGATGCCTGAAGTTTTCATGCTTCACCAGATACAGGTTACAGTGATAAAGGTTACCTTCAGTGGAAATAAAACAAAGTAATTGAGAAATCATTGGCAATTTAGGGGAGAAAAAAGACAATAATTAAAGGCCTTTCATCTACCTTTGACATCTGAATTGATTATCTATTGAAAACTCTACAAAGTACTTGTGAGAAGGAGGGAGCAGGCTTGTTTTCTTCTTGTTTTTTATTCATGAAAGTGACTCACTGGGAGTCAAGACTTCAGATACAATATTCAGCAGCAGACATCACTCCATCACTACTGCTGCTGACACTTAAAAAATTTTAAAGTTAAGATTCAGCTTGTCCAGTAATGATTTTGCACAGATAGAACTTCAGTGTGTATAGAAAAAGAAGCTCAGGAAACGAAATAACAATGAAAAAAATTGTAATTAATATTTTGTAATGAAATTCCTATAGATAACTTAATTGTGAAAATATGCATGTAGGAAAGGATTACTGAATTATAGAAAAAAAATACACTTTAAAACTCTCACACTTATTTACATGCAGAGCATCTAAGTTCTAATCTGGCCACCACTGAGCTGAATATAATGAATGGACTATATTAATGGTCATTGTAATGACAAAAGGATTCTAAGTAGGTTCATGGACAGAATACAATTTATAAATAAGTGCATTTGTAAGCTTCTATTCTGATGCTTACTGGCACTTGGAGTAAGCTCACACATTAAAGAATCCATTTGTCTGTAGCTGTTTAATTTTGACCACACAGCAGTCTAGATGTTAATTACGAAATTCAAATATAATAAAATATTGTATTGTTCTTTTTATAAGTCAGATTGAAATAAAATATTACAAGCTCGATTGTGAGAAAAAAAAGATTTTTGAATATACAGATTCATTTTTTAACAGAATATTTTACATTGGTCTGTTCTTTACCCGGAAAAAATCCACATTTCTGAAGTTTATTTTTAGCAAGTTCATTATGATAAATTCTGTGTGCATCAGAGTTGTCAAAACCCTCCATATCTGAATGGGATATTTCTATTTCACTGGAATAAGAAAAAAAAATCAGTGAAAATTTATTGTAGAAACTAAAGCTTTGTATTCAAAGAAATATTTGTCATTTGTATTAATACTAAAATATGTTTGAATTAGACATCAGCAGTATGGTAGAAAAATTATGTGTAAACGTTTACATTTTTCATTAACTAAGGCAGATATATTGCACTTTTAACCATAGAATGTTTCTTTTCTCCTTGAAGAAATTAGCATGTTTTTCAGCTGTAGCAACAAAGCTTTTTTATAATTGTTACCCTCTGCCTTTATGAACTCATAATGCTTACAGTAAATGTACTTTTTTTTTTTCCTGCAGGATATCATTATAATGGCATGATATCAAACAGCTTAAAATTTATGGAATATTTTTATGCCATTTTAGGAAATATATTCTACAATCAAATAAAAATAATTAAGTAGCATCTCTTTTTTATGGACATAATGTTGAATCTTTTATTGTAATATCTTTGTCCCAAACATCTAAATTCAATTTAACTATCAAAGTTTGAACATAGTCCACAACAATTATACTGCTTGGATGCTACTGAAACTGTCACTGACTTCCTGTAGCTATTCTTTTCTGGTTTACTATTCCCGTGCGAAACATGCAAAACACTGCTAATAAACACCATGTTTGCCCACATGTTGGTGTTTAGTTAAGATTTGATTTCCCTTGTTTTTCAATGGTTGAAATTTTGCCTCACCTTTTGGTATTGCAGGTAAGTGAACTGGAATTGACACATCCAAATGGCCGCAGATTTTATATATACATATGCAGATTTAATATATATGTGTATACATATATACATATATAAGTATATAAGTATATATGTATATATGTATATATGTATATATATTTTATATATATGTGTGTGTATATATATATATATAACATTTTACAGACATGCAGTAGCAGTTGATTTTTTATTTTGGATAACATCTGTAGCATATCCAAATGAATATCATGCAAGAAAACGGAGAAAGGAACATAACAACAGTTGCATTTAAAGAATTAAAAATCTGACAAGGACTATTTTAAAAGTTGCAGACAAACAATAAGTATTAGTAAGGCTCTCTTAGATATGATACATGGTAAACAGGTCACACGGTTCCCAAAAATTTTACACAACAGGCTTGGTTTTGTAGAATTTTCCTTTCCCCATTTATCATATTCCTAACTTGTTATAAGCTGGTATTCTTATGAGAATAACAGATCATGAGAGCTAACATTCTGCAGCAAATTTAATTCCATTCCCTTGTTGCATTGCAATATGGTACATGTATGTGAAATGAAAATCTAGTAGCTGTAGACTAGTCCGTAGACTTAGCTCTACAGGATTTTGTACAGTACTCCACAGTAGTTCACAAGATCTTTTGAGGTCCCTTCAAACCCCTAACGCTCTTGTGATTCTGTGAATGTTTGATAACAGGACATTTCAAAAGTGCCACATGATATGCTAGCAGATTTGAAAAGAAAGGCTTTTTAAAATTCTTCAAAGATATAAAGAAAATATCATTTAGATGTTGTTTCGAATTGCAGTACTTTGATGGCTGCATGTTGTTATACAGTGGCAGTATAAATGATATTGTTACCAAGACTGATTATACTCCTTGCAGAGTTGATTCTGCTAAAAATATATATTGATTAATAGCAAGAGTTTGAAGAAAATGTCAGTAAAAAAGCAAAAGCAATGAGTTGTTTCAAAGGTTTTTATGAAAAATTATTAAAGAGGGAAATATTTGTTATTTTGTCAGAGTTATTTCTTTTTTAAAAAAAAAACCAACTTCTTCGAATATCTTAAAGTCCTGTATTTCTAAAAATAGAAATTTCCTGCAGCAGTGAGTAGAGCATGATATTTTGAATCTCATTTGCAGTGAGGATACTCCTTAGGCCTATGGACTCAGGGAAGATTCTATTTTAGATTTTATTGTAGCTTGGTATTTGCAAAGTGAAGGTTAAGAAACTCTCAGACTCATGAATTGCTGCTTTTCAGTGTTGGAGGTAATAGCTCCATATATTCTTAAATGTTCTTAGCCATTTTATAAATATGCAAATGAAACATAAATTCTTCAATTTTTTCTTTTTAAGAAAAGAAGAAAATGTTACTTGTGGTTAATGATAACTACAGAAAATAAAGATCCTGTCTCAATGCAGATATAAAAACTGCAGAACTCTTACTTGCTTTTTTACTTGCATACCTTTTTCCTAAGAAAGATACCACTAAGAAGTTTAATTTTGCAAGATCAAATGAAGTACTAAGTATCATAATCTCAGCATTAATTTTATTTCAAATGTTCTTACAGTTATTCAGAACCACAGGACCAAAAAATTCAATTATTTACAAAGAGAAATGAGAATTTTGATACTAGTTACGCCTCTGTGATCCAGAATTTTTGGATTTGGATGTATTTCATCTGTTCACTCTTGCTACAACAATGATGTTAACTCATCCTTAGTGCATAAATTCCACACTGTAATTCTGAGGTTCCATAATATCCATAAAATGCATAGAATAAAGATTATAAAGATAGTTTCCAGGATACTGGTGTTTGGATATATTCTAACTTTGTCTTTCCATGTTTGCAGTATTGGCTCCCTTGATCCTATGCTATACTGTGTTTATGTGGCCGGGTTTTGGTATGTTGGGGAGCTACAGGAGAATCTTCTGTGAGAAGCTTCTAGAAGCTTCCCTTGTGTCCAACAGAGCCAATGCCAGCCGACTCCAAAGACAGACCTGCTGCTGGCCAAGGCCAAGCCCATCAGTTACAGTTGTAGCACCTTTTTGATAATTTATTCAAGGGAGAAAAACTGCTGCACACCAGTAGCTTGAAGAGAGAAGTGAGAATATGTAAGAGAGAGAACTAAGCAGACAAGAAGATCAGTGAAGAAGGAGGTAGAGGAGGACTTGTGACCCCATCGGGGACCAATACTGGAGCAGTCTGTTCCTGGAAGCCTGCATTTCATGGAAGGGACCCATGCTGGAGCAGCTCATGAAAAACTGCAGCCCATGGAAAGAACTAATGCTGGAGAAGTTCGTAGAGGGCTGTACCCCATGGGAAAGACTCCACATTGGAGCAGGAGAAGAGTCTGAGGAGGAAGGATCAGCTAAAACAGCACATGATGAGCTGACCGCAACCCCCATTCCCTCCCCTTGTGCCACTGGTGGGGAGGACATGGAGAAATCAAGAGAGCTTGGGAACAAAGGAGGGATAGGGCGTAAGGTGTCTTAAGATTTGTTTTTATTTCTCATTTCCCTGCTCTGACGTGATTGGTAGCAAATTACACCAATTTTACCCTGTAGGAATCTGTTTTGCCCATGATGGTAATTGCTGAGTGATCTCCATGTTCTTTCTCTCCCATCAATAATTAAATGATAAATAGTCCACCAAATGGGCCATCTTCACCTTGGACAGATCAAGCCTAAAAATTTTCTACTACTGTGGAAAGTGGTCACAAATGCCTGAGCTTTAATGAGCATTACTGCAATGAGTATCCAACAGCAATTTCATGTAATTTCAAAATGTGTTCTAAAGGAACGTCACAATCATAGAAATACTAATTTAAAGAAAATAATTTTATGTGTTTAAGTTATCTATTAATTTTGTGTAAAGTTATATTGTAATATAGTCTGTGTGTAAAATCTAATTAGTTAACTTTGGTTTATGTGACTTTTTTTTAGCTTTGCTAATATATTTTTGGTTGTATGAGCTGCTAAACAGTACAAATGTCCTTCCTCTTTTTTTTCCTTTTTTTTTAGAAACTGTTCAGTTTTCCCCTGCATCTATGAGCAGCAAAGTAAAAAAGAGTATAGGAATAGTTACTCTTCTCAGTTTTATTTGCATTTTGAATGTGAATAACCAAATATTTACAATTTGCTCCCACTGCTTTTGTAAAAGAAAATAACACAGAATCATATTAGAGTAGTTGCTTTAAGTGTTCACTATAAAAAAATAATGTTGAGTATTAGGGTATTATTTTAAACTTGTTTTTTTTTTCTTCAGACTTTATTATATGAAAGAAGAGTGATCATAAAGAAATCTTCCAGGGCCTACTCCAAAACTAGATGCAGTCAGATAAGAAGGATTCACAAGTCTCAAAACATAATAATCAAAGTTTCCTGAAGACTTAACTTTATGCTCAGTACATCACCTTCTCTTTCAGTTTTGGGCTTCAAAACTGAAACAGGATTGGATCATGTAATATTGCTTGTAGCAAAATGACACATTGCCTAAATGGATTAATACATTGAAAACATCCTGAGGACAAGAGGAGAAGGTTTTCCTTCTGTTACCTGGGTCATATCATTTTTCATTATGGCCATGGAAGATCTTTTACAAGGTTATGCCTTCACTGAGATAGTACAGTCCAGTCTAATGCAGGCTGTTAGTAGAAACCTGAAAAAAATACTGTCTTTAACTGCTATTTTCCAATAGAAAATCTAATCAACCTTAAAAAAATATAATAATGTAAAAAATATTCTGTTTTCTTGAGGACAGAGGACAATTACAAAATCTGACTTGTTAAAAAATTTCCCTGCAGTAGCTTGCAATCCTGCCTTGTCCTGGAACTATATCAGGGACTGTAGTGAAGAGTTCTATTTTATTGATTTGGCATCATCTTTGCTACACAGGTGCCCAGACGACTCAGTTGTGTTCATTCAATTCTTTCAAAGACTAATGTTCAGAAAAATTTAAATGAGACTTTGGCATGAATAAATAAATATTAAAAAAAGCGCTCATTTCTCCCTATACTATACCAACCTCTCTATATTAGAAAATGCAATCTATAAAACCCTATATCTCTATATTTAAAGTAAATGCTACTTGTATTACTAAGCTGCTGTGGTGGACTGTCCTCACCCAGCAGCCAAGCATCTAGAAAATGACTTGCTCTCCCCTCTCTTATGGGTTGAAGAGAAAATAGAAATTAGGAAAGAAGACTCACGGATTGACATAAATGCAGCTGAAAAGGAGAAGTAAAAGCTAGATGTGCAAGCAAAGCAACAAAGGAATTTATTCATCACTTCTATCAGCAGAGAGATGTTAGCCGCATCCCGGAAAGCAGGGCCTCAGTATGTGTTTCAGTTACTTGGGAAGACTCACTGTGAACATTCCCGCTTACTCCTTGCTTCCTCAAGCTTTTACTGCTGAGCACAATATGTGATACGAAATATCTCTGTGGTCATTTCAGGTGAGCTTTTCAAAGATACCGTTACATGACACCAGTCAAGGGCTTTTTCAGTATCTGAAATTATCTATGCCTACAGGCACCTTTCTGTTAGAAACAATTAGCTGTTTCTTTGTTAGTTTTTCTTCTTGCCTTACAAACCTAGTAATTATGCAAATGGAGGAAGCAAAATAACAACTGTACTGACAAAACTGTGACATATTATCTCTTTTTACTATAGACCTCAGTCATTCAAAATATAAAATATTAGTTACTGGCAGAGAGCCTTGCTAAACAAATAGTTTATAAGGTAGAGACTAGTATATGCTCTTGATTTTTTATAAAGACTGTAACATCTAATGATACGTTTTATGTCACGTTTCAGTTTTGGAGACATTAGTGCTGTGCTATCTTTGTTGTTTTACAGAAATAGTACAACTTCAACCAAGAAAATCTGTATTTTTTGGGGTCTTCTACTAGCAATAGAACAAAACTGCAGCAGGAAAAGAAAATAAAACCACCTTTTGAACTGCATATCATATTTATGTTCTAAAACTCTTTGCTGAGTTATTTTGCAATTTGCTTTTGAAGTCAATTACATTTTACATTTGTTCCTTTGGGGTACAAAAGCACTCACAAATGTTCCCACTGGACAGCTGAAATACTTTGGTTTTGCATAGTTCAATGACTGCGGTCGATAGTGACCTCTGCTCTTGGAGTGAATTCAAGCACTTTATACAAGCTTGAAGTTTCCTGAACTATTGAGGTTCACCACATTTGAAATGCTGCATGTGACATCCTGATCAATGCGAAAAATCATATTCTGCTCTGTGTAGTGTCCTATGAAAGAGATTCGTGTGCTGCTGTAGGAAAATTTTGTCTTCATATATCTTTTAAGATGCTCCCTCCTCAATAACTGTCATTTGACCACTTACTGCCTTTTTCTATAAAGCAAGGTCATAGGTAATTTTTTTGTAATTCTGTGCCACAGAGATTGCTGATAAGTTTGTTGAAAAAAAAAAAATACAAAGTATTTTACTGCAAAAAGACAGTGAAGATGATAAAAGCTAATAGAAAAAATTGTAACTCAGTAACTAGCATGCAACGAAACACCCTTTTAAAAATAATGAATTTTGCCTGGTATTAGAAATAACAAATGCAACAGGTTGAGAAGGAATAGAAAGATTTTGCTAAGCAGCCTTCCAAAATTATCTGACATTTTGCCCTTTACATGCTATCCTGTAATTATGCTGCAGTTCTATGTAAAAAGGGATCTTTTGGTAAAAAATAATTGTAATAGTTTTATTTTTTTAACCATATAAAGTTGTTTTCTACAGCTGTGCTCATTTCTCAGACTAGCTTGATACTTTTAAGTGGCACTCGTAATTATGCTGATATACTTTTCTCCTGCCAATTAAAGACTTTATTGTTGTGCTGAATGATAAATGACAGAATCATTGTCCAGAAAGCTACTGCCCATAGCTAATGGTTTTCCTCAAGAACAAAGCAGTGAATAAGAATTTTTTAAAGGTGTTGTTTTCCTGGATTGTTTTTTTAGCCTTCTTTTGAGAGAGCTATAAAATGGAAAAGTACTGCCCAAATATGAACTCATATCCGAGTCTTTAGATTCAAAATCTCACCAAACCTGCAAACTGCTGTGTGGAAGAATATTTTGATTCTAGTTGTGTCACTAAAAGAATAGAAAAGGAGCAGTAGCAATTCCAAAAGAAAAAAAAGTGATTGAAATGGGGGCAGATATTCAGCCTTGCCCACAAGAATCATAAGCAAAGTGAGCTTCTAGTTAAAAACAGTAATGAGGGAAGTTTCTTCTGCAACTTGATTTTTGATGCATCCACCCAATAGATGCTCTGGAGTTCCAGAATTTCAAAATTTAGGTATGCTGGCATCCAAAATCTCTAATGAAAAAATATTTAAAGTTATTTCTTTTCCCTTAGCACTTAGATCTTCAAATTGACTGACCACCTTTTAGTCACAGAATAGTTTCTTCAACTGTGTGGCTTTACACTCAGAGCCTTAGACAGCTGTGCCTGTGTTCCAGTGTTGCATTGTGGTTTTGTCTTACAGTCAACAGTCTAGACTGAGCTCCAATTTATAAACTGTTCTTGTGCTTTCCTTATTCTCTCTGAGTGTGTTTCTGTAGAACACGTCACTAATTCATTCACTAGCTCCTAATGCAAAACAAATGCACAGAAAATCTTGGTACTGAGCTGCTTTCTCCTTTGCAGAGTGTTACTCTGTATTTACAGTGAACACTGGACCGCATCCATGGAACTTTCTCTGTGTTTTCTCATAGTTCATTCTTGGACATTGCTCCTGAATATGGTCAGTATTCCAGAACTGCTATTGAAAGATATAGCTGTCCCAACATCTACATTATTCAAATTATTCAAATTATTCAAATTTATTTAAATTGATGGAAAGTACCATTATCCAGGTTTGTCATACATGAGAATGTAAAAAGCAGAGATAAGAGAGTAAAATTTGTTTAAAGGCAACTGGGTAGGCTAAGGATTCTTCTCAGTATTGTCAGCTTTGCTTGAAACTTTCTGTCCCGCAATTTCTTGCCCTACACATAGAAAATATTGGAGTCTTTTTGTACAGCATCTTTCTTTCATCAAACCTTTCTTTTCTCCTAGGCTTGAGAATTCTCATAGTGTTTTCAACTCACTATATTGTAACTGGTCTTACATTCAAAACTGTTATACGGGCAGAAAAGAACACACCATATACATAGAGCAAAGAATGTACTGATAGTCTAGTTAATGTTTTAACATTAGTGCTGTGGATTAATTCATTAATGCAGAAAACCACCGTTAATACTGCCATCAAAACAGTTTTACTAAAATTTCCTGCTATCTGTGTGGGAATCTTCCTTGCAAATATCTCTCTATGTCCTCCAGCCTTTCTGCAGGCACTGTCAGATCACTGCAAAGCCTGTGGCTTTTACTAGTAGTGACAAAAAACAGGTTCCCTGGGCTATCCTAGAACAAGCCTGACTCCAGAAAGAGCAATAGTTTCACATTACCTCCAGGAGAAGGGATCATGTAGAAATCAAAAAATAAATCATGATCTAAAGTGTGAAAATGAAAAGAGGTTTCAAGTAAATATGACCCAATATGGAATAAAAAAGTGAATCAACGATATGAAATGTACTGGTTTACTCCTTATTGGTTTAAAATTCACTTGTCGGTTTCTGTTTAATTTACCTAACATTGTATTTGGTACAGTGACCTTTGTTTTGCCTGTATGCTGTCAATACTGTTCTGTTTCCTGCACTGTTAGACTTGTCATGTGTCTCCTCGAAGATGACTAGGAAAAAAAACAAGTATGAGGTTGAGAAACTTTAATTTGCAAGACTCATACATTGATGAAGGGAGAATGTAAATAAATATCTTTAAAAAAATGTAAAAAGAAAAGAAAAAAAAAGAAAAACATTTGAATGATCTCTGACATTGGTGGCCTTCTTCATAACTAAAGGTTTTTGCAAATTCTATGTGGCCATTAAATGTGATTTTAGAGGACATCATCTTCTGTGAATATTTAAAATGTTTTGTGTATTAATGATCCAGAGTATATGGGAGTTAGTCCTGCTGTTTAACCTGTCAGATATTTATGAATCTATTTGACTAGCACAAAAACTCCATGTGATGTGACACATGGGAAGAATATATGATAATGAACTAGAAAAATACACTAGAAGATACACACACTTAAATTTAAATGTATTAGTAAGTACTACTGAAAGATGTGTGACTATTTACATGCTTAAATCATCCTATACTGTTAACATTTTCATATTGTAATTCGTGTAGCATTAATCTATGGCTCAACCTCTACAATCTTTGTGGTTTTTTGGGTTTTTTTCAGTCAACAGTAAAAAGTAAAACCGAAGAAATCATAATACATGTCCAAAGAGGTGTCTAACTCAACTTCTTTTACTTACATTGAAAAGCGTTTGTATATGACACTTGTGATCAAAACTTTATAATTTACAAAGGAAACCACCAGAGAAGGATAACCACGCTGATGCTCATTAAAAAATGTGTATAAAATAAAGTATTTAGTTATCTGATTAAAGACTTATACATATAAGAAAAAAAAAAAGTCCAAACCCACAAAAAAACCTCTAAATTCAGAGTAGAGCAATAGCAGGTGGGAGAAATCCAAAAACCTAATCAGAGTGATAAAGGTGTTAGTTTGGAGCCACGAGTCCCATGGACTGAAAGTTTCACCCTTGCCGGGGGCCACGTACCCACAGAGCCTCTCTCTCCCCACCCCTTCTCTGCTAGACAGGGAGAAAATATTTCAAAGGTTTGAGATAAGGACAGGGAGATCACTTGCATTTACCGTCCCAGGCAAAACAGACTCGATTTTGGGGAAAGTAATTAGGTTTATTTTAAGAACATATCAGAGAAGAGCAGTGAGAAATAAGAAAAGCAAACGGATCTTAAAAAGAAAACACCTTCCCTCCATCCCTCCCTTCTTCCCAGGCTTAACATCAATTCCAATTTCTTCACTTCCTTGCCCCGAGTGGCACAAGGGAACAGGGAATGGGGGTTACAGTCAGTTCACCCAATGCTGGTTCCACCGCCTCTTCATTCTGGAGGAGGACTCTTCACACTTCCCCAGGGACATTGTGGGGTCCCTTTCACGGGAGACAAACTTCATGCTCTCTTCTCTGGCATGAGTCATCCCATGAAGAGCAATTCATCACAAACTGCCCAACGTGAGACACCTCATGAGGGGCAATCTGCCCCTTGTGAGTCTGAGGTGCAGTCCTTCAGGGGAAACTTCTCCAGTGTGAGTCCCCCACAGCATCACAAAAGTCCCACCAGCCAATCTGCTCCAGTGTGGGCATCCACTCTTCCACGATCTACAGGTTCTGGCAGC
>NW_009725459.1:33484-43903 GCF_000703405.1 Apaloderma vittatum
GGGTCCTCGGCCCCGCGGCGGGCATCTATCGCCATCCCGCCCATGGGCTGCAGGGGGACAACCCGCTTCACCATGGTCTTCACCACGACCCGGAGGACTCTCTGCTCCGGCGCCTGGACCACATTCTCTCCCCTGTTGTTGGTACCAAGGGCCTGGCGGCCGGAAGATCTCGCGCTGTACGGAAAGATAAGGAATCTCCTCCCTATAGCTTCTAACATAAGCAGACGGAAGTTACATTGTAAATCAAGGCTATATAACACTGTGTTGCATACTAATAAACGCCATTTTGCCATCCACCACATTGGTGTCAGTGTGCTGATGGCCCGAGTGACCCGGAGTCGGTCGCCGTATCGTTCCTTGAACCAGGTCGTTACGCCTCGATAGGCAACACCCTGTCCTTCTTTGCCGACCTTGGTGTCACAGATTCTCACTCCTCCATCTCTGTGCCAGCTGTTGTGGCACAGTTCTTTTTCCCCATTCTTAAATATGTTTTCACAGAAGCATTCCTCTCCTATCACTTTACTGATAGCCTCAGCCTTGGCCAGTGGTGGGTCCCTCTTTGGAGCCGGCTGGCATTGGCTCTATCAAACTGTGGAAGCTTCTAGCAGCTTCTTGCAGAATTCACCCTGCAGCTCCACCCCTATGGCCAAAATCCAGCCAGGCTAGCTCAATACGGAGACCCATGTGGTGAATCAAGGGGAGAAGCTCTCAGGATCTACTCTCTAACTGAGGCAGGTCACTGCCTGGCAGTGTGGGAGTTTTTAGGAGATCCAAAAGCAAAGACAGTTGCTATTACAAAAGACATTATGGGGTGTTTACAGGACAAACCAAAGATGGGGGAAAGGAGAGATCAAAGTGGTTTGAGGAGGAATGCACATGGTGAAACAGATAAGTAGATGAAAGGGACTAGATTTCATGTAAATATTGCTGATCTGAATGCTGCCTTACCATGCCTGCACCTCTCATCACAGCCTGTCATAGAATCATAGAATCAAAGAATCATAGAATTATAGAATAATGGAATCATAGAAAGGTTTGGGCTTGATGGGACCTTGAAGATCATCTAGTTCCAATCCCCTTGCTATGGGCAAAGACACCTTCCAGTAGACCAGGTTGCTCAAAGCCCCATCCAGCCTGGCCTTGTACACTTTGAATGATGGGGTATCCACTTCTCTGGGTGAAGTGAGACCTGTTCCAGTGTCTCACTATCCTCACAGTAAAGAGCTTCTTCCTTACACTTAATCTAAATCTACTCTCTTTGAGTTTAAAGCCATCAACCCATCTCCTATCACTACATGCCCTTGTAAAAATTCCCTCTCCAGCTGTCCTCCATTATTGTTTTCCTGCATGAGGACATCTCTTTTATGTATGCACATGCACATGTGGAGCTCTGAATGCCAGTCACAGGAGTCAGACCATAGGTCAGAACACCTGCATGTTTGTGGTGCCAGAGACCAAAGTACATGCCTACTGTATAGGTAGGTGTTAGTGTGCAATCACTTGCAAAAACCTTAGGCTTAGGAGACATTGTACTGAAGTGGCTATGAATCGGGGCTGGATCCTAGAGAGAACAGTCTGAGGGTTGGCTATTGGAGTGGCCAGGAGCTCCAAGTCAGACTGTTGGTCTGGGGGTTAATGGAGAGACCCGTTTACATGTGTGTCTTTGTGCCTAATGCATCAAGATGTGATAATATAGCAGGCATCTATGGAAGATACTTTTTTACAAATAAAGCCTATGCATGCCACAGAGAAGTGCAAAGTATGTGATTTCTTCAGATGCGGTCAGTCTCTAGCTGTGAAATAGAAGTTTTCTTAGCATTAGAAATGGAACACCGAACTCTGCGTGTATGCATGCATTTATGTTGGATATACATTACATCAGGACAAAACCTACAATTTTTACATCATTTATCATATCCTATACGTTTCAAAAAGCTGAGATGTCTTTTGAGAACATATTTTACTCTCTTCACTCATTTTTTCACCAAATGCAGATAAAGCCAGACCACAGGCTGGTCACAGCTGATCACTCACAGCTTTGACTAGACTGCTGAAGTGAATTATAGCTTGGTGTAATGTAAATAATACCTTGGTGTATACTTTTCTTTTGTTTGCCAATTTTTTATCAATTTACAGCTTAAGGACATGTAAATTGTACAAATTGTATTTTTTTAATCTAGAAAATTTATGCATGCTGTCTGTAATTCATTCTTTAAGTGAATATTAATATATGTAATAGTTAATACTAATGGTCTAAAACTGTTGTACTAATAAAGAATATTGCCATTTTTTATTTTCAAATCTGTTTTTTTAAAGGCCCTTCCAAGATTTCAGAAATATTTGGTTAAGTTTGTGCTTCACTTCTTTATGAATCAGGTATCTTATCTGTACCCCACTCCTGTTTAAAGATCCATAAATCCTTATAATACTTTCTTAAGAGCTGAGTCCTAAAATAACACCAGTCCTCTGGAGTCATAATCACCTGGTAGAGTTATGGGTAAAAGGTTCATAAAAAGGAAAGAGATGAAGAATATCCTGCAGATTTTCAGAGTAAGAATGACTAAAGTCTAACAATGTGCTTTTTTCCTTTGTGTTTCCGGGAAGGGAGTGGAGGTGTGGGGGGTGTATTTATCTTTTTTTCTTTTTGGTGTGTTTCTGCTGTAAATTCATAGGAAGCTTTGATGTGATTTAATGAACTGTGGTGATGTGCATTTGGATTATAGGTTTTTTATGATATCACAATACTTGGAAAAATTGCTATAAAAATAAATATTTGTATTATATGTATGTCATAAAATGATGTAAAGCAAAAATAATTTGATCTACTACATCTAGGGACAGATGCAACATTTATCTGATTGGAGATGCTGCATAGCTAGCACATGCATCACTTAATAAGAACATTCACTGCACTGATGTGCACAAAAAGAGACTTGCACATTTTTGTATCCTTTTTGCTGTTATCAGCAATCAGGTCACTGGGTACCAACAATGATATCAGACGCCAAATAAAATTGTAAACATGTGCAAGAAGAGGATAAGGGTAGAGATTGTTTGTTTGTTTGTTCTTCCAAAACCATTTAACAAAGAATTTGGGGATTATCTTGCTGTGACTTTCTTTAGAATTTGCAAGTTATGTTGTTTGCAAGTTGAGGGAATATAATTTTCAAAAATAAGAAAAAAATATATACTTTGTCATAACTAGAGCTTAAAAACATTATAGACATTTTTCTTAAATGCCCACAATTAATAATCATTTTACAATATAATGCTCATCTTAGAGATGTAATTTTATATAATATGTATTTTTATTTATGTATTTTAGATATATACATACAGCTATGTATGCATAGCATTGACTTTTTTATGACTCTCTGTGTATATGCATACCTGAGGAACAGTCTTCGAGAAATATAATTTGGTTATATAGGGAAGGAAATCTGACTCTGTTATCACTGGAGTTCTGGCTCCATATTTCCTTAAAAATACAAAAAATAATGATCAGGTTTTAGAATTATAAAATAATTCCAAAGGGTCTTCAAGAGGTAATGTAGTCTAACCTGCTGATCAAAGTTACCTTCAACAAATATAATGCCTAAAATCTTAACGACTTTCTCAAATCACTTGATTTCAAGAATGAGATTTAAACCAGAACATTTTCTTTGTGTATTAACTGTGGTATTTTTAAATATATAGAAGAGACAACTGCTCTGTAATATTACGGAAATCAGGAGTGAAGGAAGTGACTTGTTTACACAGCCAACAGACCTGTATTGAAGTAATTGCTTTTCTAAAGCTCTTCTTCCTTTAAGAATACAATGTTCTTAACCTTTTAGAAGGTCATTTGTAATGAACTCTAACATTATGCATACATAAGCAGTAGGGAAATACAGGTTAGAATTGTTTTTTGGCTAGGTTTCTCAGTTGGACTCTACCTGAATTATAATAGTTTCAATGTGGAAAGTAAAAAATTATTCCACTCAAGTGTATGGGGAGTTTACCATTACCTTTCCATGTGCTACAATTTTATCCAGGCTCTATGGTTCAGATTTATCTCTACTTTGGTTCTGCCAGGCAGAAGAAGCAAGGTTTCATACAGTCTAGGACCTCAGGAACATGACGAACTGCTGCAGTTTATTCTGCAATGATAATGCAATTAATCTTACTGAGAGGAAGCACACAATCATCCTACTTGCTTTTCCCCCTAAAATAGTACAAGGAGGGTCTGTTCCTTCACTGTCTTCTGAGGCAATATACTGGAAAAGCCACAGGTTGGAAGGCCACACTGGAAAAGCCACAGGTTAGGATTCCCAGAACATAGTCATCTGTGAGGTCAGGTCAAGCTGCTTAGGTTTTAATCTGACTGAATCTCAAAAACCTTCAAGGATGGAGAGTGCACAAATAATTTGGAAGCCTGTTCTAGTCTGTGACTGTCCTGAGAGGAAAAAGTTTCACCTTGTATCACATCTCAGTTTCTCTCATTTCAACTTCACAGAATCACAGAACGCTAGGGGTTCGAAGGGACCTCAGAAGATCATCTAGTCCAACCCCTCTGCAGGATCGCCTACAGTAGGTCACACAGGAAAGCGTCCAGGCAGGCTTTGAACGTCCCCATAGAAGGAGACTTCACAACCTCCCTGACTCCCTTATGACTGTTACTCTCATCTTATCACCACTCACCAATGTAGAGAACTTCTCTCTGTCTCCTGACAAGGTGTGGCAGGTATTTCCTCCCCCCAGCTAAGCTGTTGCTAGGCAGATTCCAGGGAATCTGCCTACCTGGGCTAGTCCAGACTTGTCTAGCTGGTCAGGACTCGGTTACACCCAGGAAGTTGGCCAGCAGCCAATGAGAAGCCGAGATGGCTATGATTGACCACAGTCATCATTGGCTAGGTTTTTAAAAGGGGGCTTTGCAGTGGCCATGTTGGAGTTACCTTGTGGTGGTGGCCTGAGGAGGTGTCTCCCTTGGCCTAGGGGATCCCTAGGCAAGGTCGACCAGGTGAGCATGGGAAGCCCCACCTGGTAAAGGTACCCCCTGGCAAGGTTAAAATGGAGAATGGGAATCCCCCCTTTTTATGATATCTTAGTGAAAACAATCAAGACGAGAAAGGGAACCCCCGGCTTGATTGAGGTGAGTGTATGATAATCCGGATTATCATTCTTTTGTCAAGGGCTAGTGCGTGAGCTTGATCTTTGTCTCAACCGATACCGAACCTTTAAATTGGTGGGGAGCTTATATCCTGTAAATAAATTTAAATTTAACTATATGTGTGATTTTTTTTTTTTCGGATATGGGCGCTCTCCTCACCTCCTTCTTTACACAAGGTCCTCCCCAGCTGGAAGGCTGCTATTAGATTCACCCCAAACTGTCTTTCTGCAGGCTGAACAAGCCCAGCTCCATCAGCCTCTTGTCACAGGGCAAGGGCTCCTGTCCCTGACCAGCTTGGTGGCCCTCCACTGATTACAACCATGTTCATCAGCATCTTTTCTCTGTCTAGAACCCCTAAAATTGGGTGCACAAGTCTAAATGTGGTCTCACAAATGCTGAGGAGAGAGAAATGACCACTCCTCTCAAATCCACTGCTCATGTTCTTACTACTGCAGCCATGATTACTCATGGCCTTCTTTACTGCCTGAGTGCACTGCTGGCTCATGGCCAGCTTATAATCCACTTGCCATCCTGGTGGCTCATTCCTCCAGCCTGACTACATCCCTCTGGATGGCAGCCCTGCCATCCAAAGTTTTGACTCATCTGCCTTTCAGCTTGTAGTCCTCTAGAAACTTGGCTGCAGAAGTTAATTTGCTTCCAGTTATGTTTTTCTGAATCCCATAATGGTTTTGTAATAAATATTAAAGTACGTGATTTGTGATTTTGTTTTCCCAGTACTTTGTATAAAGAAACTGAGAAATTTTCCAGTTTGTAAACTGGTTGAAGAAAGATGAAAGCAACAGAAAAGGTCCAGCAACAAGGTTATGTGTTACTCAAAGAAAAAGAGTTCAGATGGAATATTAACAAACATAAAAAAAAGACACATGCACACACACACATATCACTTCCAGTTATGTTCATTTGTTATTTATTTTGATTGTAGACTAGGAAAACTAGGATTATGTAACTCAGTTTGTAACTACTCCAAGGATTTTTTTTAGATATTAGACAAATTTGAGTCGGAAGGGCAATAATTGTTCAATGTACACATGCTTATTGATAAAGATGTCTGTTTGCTAGCAAAGAAAATTTATTTCAATGGCAGCAGGACTATCCTTCCGTCTGTATTCTGAAACTTCTACTGTCTGTGCAGTCATCAGTTCTAAGACAGGAAAAAAAGTACCTCTGCAATGACTGTAAAAAATACAATACTGGGTCAACTTTTTTGAAATAGTGAATTAAAAAGCAGTGGATGATTCTGTTCACATTAACTGCACAGCTATTATTACTTTCAAGTTTCTATTCAATACTTGTGAGCATAAAGTTATTTTAAAAAAATAAATAAAAAAACCAAAAACAAATGGAAGTGAGAGTTAGACTACCTTCCAATGAGTTTATACTTTATATTGTTTTAAGACTAATGTATTTTATCCATCTGCAAAGATGGACAAAGTACATATCTAGTCACATCTATATATAGTCACCTAAAATCAGAACAAATAATACGTAGTATAGTTTGGTTTTTTAGAATAATATACATTGAGTAATTTTTCTCACTCACAAGATCAAACTAGCAACAAAGAATCAAGACAGCTTGCTGTAATGATATACTCTTGGGAATCTTTTCATTCCGTAGCTAAAGATTTCAGCACATTTTAATCTCTCCCAGCATTAATGCCACCAAGTGAGACAAAATACCAAATTCAGTCTGTTTGGCTTCAAGGTGCCTCTTTCTCTTGCTGACACACCAGAAGTATCAGTTGTGTGTGTTACATCTCAACATGGGAGCCACACTGCCATCTTTAGAACATGCAGGGAAAGTAATTCACCTTGTGTTTGCTCTGTAAAACAACTGGTCAGCACATTACTCTCTAGAAGGGTGTATATACTATTATATATGTACTATGTATTATATACTATACATTCTATACTATATATACTATTTCTCAGAGTGGAAGAAGAAAGCAGGAATCAGTTGATAGATGGAGAGAAATGAGCTAAACTATACGTTTAGCTGCATGATGCTGCCAGAGACAGCAAGAAGAAAGATCTGACAGAAAATATATTACTCTTTTCCTACCACCTCCATGGGATTCCAGAAGGTTAATATTAGCATGTATTTTTTTGTGTGTGTACAAAAAAATTATTAGATATGTGTTGATCTTTTAAAATTATCATCTGCTGTGAAAATTTTCAAGTTTGGAATATTTGAGATTGGGCTATTAACCAGAGACTTTTGTCTCCATGACTATAGATTTTAATATTCAGTCTTCTGCTAGAGTAAACATGTTATTTGACAGAAAGAATAGGAGAAATATAGTCATTACTTTATACCCTTTATCAAAGATCCAATAAGGAAAAATAACTTACAAAAAGCATTGACAAGTTCAATAGAGATTATATTTCAGTACTTGCTGAAAAATGAAAATGTGAAGTCAGAACTAATTGCTTTGTTCTTGCTCTTTTTAAGGATTTTAAGTGTCCTTTAAGATACGGAGCTAAAGACTACCTATAAAAGAATTACAGATGCCATAAGATAATTTTTGAAAATGATATTGCAGACAGCAACAATATTTTGAAATAAAACATGCAGTTCTACATGAGAATATAGAATTTTCTAAATGAGAAATTGAGATTTCACCTTTCAAAATGTTAAGAACTGGGGAGCTAGAACTAGTAAGTTTGTTCTGTCATTATAATGGATTCTATTTGTTTGGATAGTAAGCAAAACCTTAAAGATGACCTAAGACAAAGGACAAGCTCTTAGTTTATTAGCCCAGTGTATAAAGGACTTACTTATGAAATAACAGTCTTTCATGATATTGAATTAGTCTTCAGTGTATATTTTTGACACATAAAATCAATTTTAAAACTTAAATGCAGTCTTATTTATCTGATGGGAAGGTTCACAATAAGAAAAATATAGCTGGTACTTATAAAAGTATTAGAACCTGTTGGGGAGGATAAATACAGAATTATCTATTTCATACCATGTTTTAAAAACATGTTGAGAATAACATATTTGTGCATTATAATATATAAATTTAATATTGTTAAAAATATAAGGGTTTATGTATTATGTAACAGAAATCCCTTTTTTTTACAGTCAGGAAATTTTCCCAAGCAAATCAATAAGCCCAGCGCATACTAATTACCTTACTTGTGATATTAATTTTTTTATATATGTATTCTGTACATTTTCTTTATATCGGAAGTGTTCTTCATGATCTATTTATGAATACTAGATTTTTAAAACCCAGTTATTTCTAGGGGAAAACCTAACAACTCTAATGGAAATATCTACTGGAAAATACATCTGTTTGGTGAAGGTTTCCATCTTAGTAGCATTTCTGTCACAATTCTCTGCTTTTACTTGCAGTATTTTGTAAATGCATGTACTTTTCACAGATACACATTCAGTAGTATTGTAAATTCTTACACTTAATAGAACTTTTCTCTCACTTCACACTTGGCTGTTTTTAATGTTTTTGCCAAATTAGAGACCTTTGCCTCTTAAGAGTGTTCTTTGCTTTGTGTAAATTTCCATAGTTCCACATTCAATTCAATAGAGCTCTGACATTGATACCCATTTATATTTTTGCATTTTTTCAAGGCTAGTTTCACACTATTGCTTGATAATATGGAAGATTATGTGCGTCCTATCCAACTACTATGAAATTACATTATAATCATAACTATTACAGCAAAATATAGACAAACAAGAAGGAAGAATACAACTGAGATACCTGCCTGGAGAAAATAATTTTTATCACTTTTTAAATTCTTCACATATTGCATGATTTGAAAATGATGCTAGACTACTGATATGACATACTATTATTCTTTTTTCCTGGTCTTTTTTGAGGGTATTGTGTAATTCATTCCATCATAAGACCCGTTGCAAGCTGCTTGTAAGGTAATGTAATGAGCAGTCACTTAATATATCCCATTTTTCTCATGGCTCAAGGCCACTTGCTGTAAAAATACACTATCAGTTCACAAGCTCTGTATCTCAGAAAAAAAGGAGAAAGGACAGTAAGAGCCTCTGTATTTGCATTTACAAATATTCCTTCAGGATGAGCTATAATTCCTGAAGAAGATCATTTATTTATAAATTATAGCTTTGGGAACGTTACACTTTACTACAGAGTTGCAAATACATTTTTGTCTAAACTGATTTGATGTATATTTTAATGAATATTCTTAATGAGTCAGACTTAAGATGATAAAAGAATATTTTTACCTTTTTGTTAACTGTTCCATTTTAAGTTACTTTCCATTGACTTTTTTTTTGTTATCAACATCCTTATTTCAATAAGAAATAAGGAAAACAAAAATATTTTGAGTAGTGACAAAAAGTGGATTGATTAAATTTTATTGAAATTTTTCACATAACCTTACAAACAATATGAAAGAGATTATTTCACAGAATCATGGAATGATTTAGACTTGAATGGACCTTTGGTGGTCATCTGGTTCAATGTCCGTGCTCAAGCAATTTCATCTGTAGGAGATTGTCCAGGACCATGCCCAGATGGCTCCAATAACTCTAAGGATGGAGACTCCACAACCTCCTTCAGAAACCTATGCCCAGTGCTCAGTCACTTTCATGGTAAAAAAAGCATTTCTTACTATTTAGAAGGAACATCCTGAGTTTCAGTTTAAACTCTTTGCCTCTTGTCCTGTCAGTGGGAACCACTGAAACGAGCCTGGCTCCATCTTCCCTTCAGATATTTGCAAACATTGATGAGATGCCCTCCTGAGCCTTCTCTTCCCCAGGTTAAACAGTCCTTGTTTTCTCAGTCTTTCCTCATCCAGTCGCTTTAACATCTTTGTGGCCTTGTGCTGGACCTCTTCCAGGAAGTCTGTGGTTTTCTTGTACTGGGTAGCTGTAAGAGACTGTGTTGAAAATGTTTGTCTCAACCTTGCTGAAGAAAAGATTGTGTTGAAATTGCCCACGAAGAAACTTCAAGGCTGCTGTTTGCAAGCTTGGACCACTGATAAGTTCCAAACAACAACTTCAGAGCACAGACCAGATAAGCCACAGGACTTGACTTGACTACTGATACAACTTAAGGGCCCAGCCCAGGTAAGCCATGGGGCTCGAAGTCCTGAACAACAACTTCTGGACCTGATACAGCAACTGTCTTGCAAGCCCACCGGTTTGCAAGCCCACCAGGTGTAACTCCTGATAGGGTGGCTGCCCTGCAAGGCGAAAATGGGCCCTCTGGACACTTAAGCATGCTCCACTGATGGAGGCGACGCTGGGT
>NW_009725460.1:0-1949 GCF_000703405.1 Apaloderma vittatum
TGTTGTCAGTTCTGTACTCAGTGGTGCCTCCAGCAGTGAACCCCCTCATCTACAGCCTGAGGAACCAGGAGCTCAAGGATGCCCTGAGGAAACTAATCACGCATGTTTTTCACAAGCAATAAACTGTCTGCCTTCTTCCACGTGACACTCATAATCTAACTCTCTGAAGGTTGAGCCTGCCTTCTATTATTTGTGCTTCTTGTTGTTGTCTTACATATGATAAAATTTTCATATCTTTCTGATTCAGTGTCTGCTTCTCTTCTTTGCCTGATACTTTATGCCGAGGGGAAGGGGAAGAGAGTCCCAGCACAGGAGCACGGCCAGGGACCACCAGTGCTTCGTGTCTCCAGATCTGCTCTCTCCACTCCCACCCACTCCTCATGATCCCCTGCACTGGGGTAAGGCTTGAGGGCTCTGGCAGCTTGGTCCCTGTCCTGAGGTGTGGCCGTGATGTTGCCACAGGCAGGGACAGCCCATGGGCACCTCTGGCATAGAGCTGGCATTCAGAACAGCGTTTCTGTCCTGAAAGGGGCATCTGATCAGTGTGGTCCCTTAAGGTTTAAGTCTCCATCCACAGCAGATCTCAACATGCCCAAGGAAGTGGCCCACACATTAAAACACCAGTGAACAGCTGAACAGTGTGAGTGTCCATGGCTGAGGAACACAGCAGTGTCCTCCCCAGCCAGACTTCCTGGCAGAGACCTGAAGGACTTGCAGAACACCGTCTGCTCTCTGCTGCAATGGATGGGCTCAGGCTTTTCAGGAGTGACAGACTGTAAGGATCTTGGCTGGGATTCACTCAAAATGTTGGGATTATTGAGAATTCGACTGTTCAAAAGAAAGCATCTCATTCACTGTATACATTCCCTTCGCTCTGTGAATCGGAGGGACTCATGACCTCTGTGTGTGACTTGTTGTAGGTGAACAGATCTTATGACAGGGAGTGCTTTTGAGCTTCTCAAGATCTCTGCTTGAGATAAAAATGTGCTTTCTATTGATCTGAGGCCATCCACAGTGGAAAGTTTTGTTCAGAGGTAGTTATGTGGATTTAATACAGAGAAAAAAATGTATTTTATTTTTCTATTTAACCAGACCTTCTTTGGTTTTGTTTCATCTATCAACTACTTGGGTTTTGTATTGGCTTATCGACTGCTTTCTATTTCTGGCCTCACACATGCTTATAAGGATTTGCTAAAGCCATCTGCCAGCACCTTGTTTCTCCCTGAAATCCCCTGACCCTTCCTCCCAGACCTACACATGACCAATCACTGCTACCCAAGGTCTCTCACACTTCAGAAGAAGCCTTGAGCTTCTTAGTTCTTCCTGGTGCTAATTAGGAACTTCCTCAATGACTCCAGAGTTCCTGATGAGCCTTCTTGTCCATAGCAGGGCCTTTAAGACCTTCTCTATGAAATTGCTGTCTTTTCACAACTGTCGGTGTGGAAAGAGGAGTCACAGAAAACAAATAATTATTTCGAAACACGATGATGATGAGTGACATGTCACAAAAACACCTGAAGTGTTCCCCACAGGGCTGTGTTTCTCTGGCAAGGAGTCTGTCTTTGGGAGAGGATGCAGCCTCTCCACTCTCTGGAGAGAGAATCCAGCAAAGTCCATGTCACCTGGGGACACAACAGGTGGCTTCTACAAGACCAGACCTTACCTGAACCCCTTCGGATCTGTCCTTACGGATGGGACATCATGTGTCAAAGTGCAACCATCTGTATAATGGGCACTACCCAGAAGGGCAACCACAGGTGCAGACTGCTGTGCTGCAGGTGTTTATATGTAGGGAGATTAACCATTATTTTTCTTTTTCAAATTCAAAGAGTGAAATTCATACAGAAATCACACTAAGTCCTGAAGAATTATTTATAGATTTTAACATGTTTATCTACAAAAGGACAACCAAGTCTGCATGTCAGGAACCAAGGTACCAGGGACCAAGG
>NW_009725461.1:0-24422 GCF_000703405.1 Apaloderma vittatum
AGCTAATTACCATTTTAATTAAAATAATCTATTAATTTAAATTAGAATAAGGAGCATAGGACTTTACTTATGCTAAGAAGTCATGTGTAGACCTTAGCAAAAGCCAGGGATGGTGCAGGCTGCAAAGCTGGCACGGAATGTTATGCAGGCTGCAAATTTGGCAGAGAATGTTTTGTACTTGTAAAATGTCTTACCGCACCCTGTCTTTGGTTTCACTGCACCTGTACTTTAATAACAATACCAACATATTTCCTTTAGACAGATCAATAGGTTGCATTTCATGCAAGCATGCCTCCCTGCCTCCCTACTCCCCCATTTTTGTTTTGTGATTAAATGAGGTTTCACCCCAATTGTCAGCGATTGTATGGAAATAAGATGCATGAATATTAATCAGGGTTGAACCAATCATTATAAAGGTTAAAATTAATAGCAAACATTGTGTGCAAGTTTATGTTAAAATATTATAATTTTGTAAAAGAGTGTATAAATAGATTGAATTTTTGTGAGATATTTGAAGCATTGGATGATTTCCAAGCTTCCCAGGGCTGCAATAAAGAAGTGCCTGCTTATCTACATGTAGATAAGTTCTGTCGTTTTTGCGACCTTCCCTTTGAAAAATCGCAACAGCTCGGCCCCCATGTGTTGCCTGATCTAGTTGAGAGGGGTCCCTGCCCAGGGCAGGGAGGTTGGATTAAATAATCTCTAAGGTCCCTTCCAGCCTAGGCCATTCTATGATTAGTTATGGAGTGAAGGGGTTTATTTCTAGACTTAGATTTTAGTGATGTATAATTAGTGTGAAATCTGTTAAGGAAAGTGAAGTCTGGTGATGTTTTGTTTAAAAGAAAGAGTAATATAAGCAGAGCCTTTTCATTCAAATAATAAAGCCCTCAGAAGTCAATGTATTGAACACAAGTGTAACTTTAAATATATTCGTAATTACTGTGAAATTACATTAAGGAAAAGCATCTGTTTAAATACTTGGCTGAATTGTGGCTACCTTGGTCATAAAAGGAATGTTTACAATATCTCATCTGCAGATTAAAGTGCAAAAGTCTTTTCTGTATTGCAACAAATGACAACAATTCTCCACCACTCCCACACAAAAGGGCAAAACTACAAATTAATTCCTGTCTAGACAGTAGAAATAATGGTTTTTATCAAAATTGTCTTGTGCCACTGCTGAGGCGTTCAATGAAAAGCTCTACTACTAATGAATAAAAAGACAATTTTTTTACAATTAATGAGTCATAGATATTTTAAGCACTGCAATCTGAGGACAGAAAGCTATTAGATTTAGAGGAAGAATGGAAGAAAATAATGAGATCAGAAGGGTGAGCTATTTTGGTACCTGAGAAAGGTTGTTATTCTAATTCAATATTTATCATGCAGTAGCAACTTTAAAATGAGGAATCTAAAGGAAGGATGCTTGGATCTTGGATACCATTTGGAAAAGTTCAAATGAAGAGAATCATGCATAAGAAAGTAATAACATTAGTAACTGGAAATATGTCTGTAAAATACATTTTTTTATTCAAAATGGGGAAAAAAAAGAAAAAGCAGATGGTAGAATTTGGAAAGGAAGATTAGAAATTAACATATTAATGGCCAGATCCTTCAGTGACTGAAATAAACAGAACTTTTGCATTGATTTTAATGAGAGTAGAATAATGTATGTCATCCGAAATAGTGAGAAAATACTGTAAACATGAAAGACCACATTCTCCAATTGATGCAGTTTTCTACTTTGTAAACACAAATTGAACTTAAAGGGGCTAAACATAACCACTGGCCAAGTCCTCTAGTCAGAGAAACAGTTCTCTGGGAGAAAGTTAGCAAAAGTATCTTACTTCCTTTGGATTTAAATGAGTTTTATGAGGGCAAGATGTGACAGAGATGGACACTTATTTGTACTGAATCAGTCACTAACTTAAAGAGGTGCAGCACTATACTTTGATCTTCAACAAATCTAGGTAGCTCAAATCAGGAAGGAGGATCTATCTCCCCTGTGATCCTGTGCTCTCTCTACAAAGTTCAGTTTGTTTTTGAACAAGGTAGGATATATATCACCATGATGTAATTACTGCTAAATTCCAGAATTCCATTGGGTTGCACAATTACATATATCATTCTCTATTTTGCATTTGCGTGTCTCACTCTTCTAGGACATTATAGGTAGGTGAGTCCTTCTAAGGTCTCAAAGGCATAAGCTTATGTTTAAGTACTTAAAAAGGTATAATTTAACCCACAAATGTCATGAGGAAGAGTTTATATAATATAAAACCTTTTCTACAAAGCTAGCACATTATGAGGACCAGAGCTGTATTCTCATATTGAATTGAAATATTTTATCTCTATGGGTCATTTCACTGTATAAGTGAAGAGAGAAGGACAAAATGTTAGAGAAAATATGGTTGCATAACAAAACATTGTCATTTTCAAAGGAATATAGCTACATACATGTTATTTACTGGTTCTTAGGTTTAATTAAAAACAAATAAAAAGGCAAATATAAATGGAATTGGGAATACAGTGCTAATTTACATCACTGTTTAATTTCCTGAAAAACAATAATTAAAGTAAACACTAATTACTAAAAATATTTCTCCTTGTTAAAGAGCAAAATGTACTTATTTCTCAAGCAGCCTTATGTTTTTACAAGAGCTCTCTCTTGTGGCTATATTAGTTTCTGCATTTTAACTAAGATGTTTTGAGGACTCTTTTAAAAAGAATTTTGTACTAAAATTTAAGGTAATAGGAAAAGCAATAACTGAACTTTGTCCAGCCATGAAGCAGATAATGATAATATAACTGTAAATCTGAATAAATAATCTAGAAATCTGTTTATTCACTAAGCATAAAGACTGTTGAAAATAGTTTCCTATATTTTAATGTGAAAGGAAGGCTTAAAATGATAGCCAGCCTAGAAAAGATGACAAGAACCAAATATAATCAGAACACTATGCTACAAAAACAAAGACAGGATAATCAAAATAAATGTAACACACAGGCAGAAGGGCTAGTCTGTAGTCACACAATGCTGGGGAACTCTTTAGAAACAGTGGTGGAAAATGACAAAGATGCAATTGCTTTTGTTTCTTTTGTGCAGTAATAAACCTCTATCCATTGAACCGCCTCATAAGAAGAATATAGTTGTAGCAGGTGAGAGATATTAAGACAGGCATTTCATCCAAATTGTCCAGGGGCTTCTCTGATGTTGGTTTTGGTAGTTCATCCTACAGGAGGTACTGATTAAAGTGAACCATACTGAGAACTGATCACACCATCTTCCAGCTGCATTCATGCCTGACCCAAACCTTCTACCTGCAGTGGGGTGTCGACTGCCTTGTTCCCATACAAGGGGAATTCTCTTACTGGCTTGAGTGTCTGGACAATCTCCTGTTTCATGTTGGAATAGAGAGATTTTCAGTAACAGATTTCGCTCATCTGGAGAGAGTACAGAGGAAAACAGCTTTGTAATATAAAGGAGCTGTGATTGCAAGGATTAGACATCTCATCTTTAATACAGAGCTTGGACAAATGAATAATGTCAACTAATTTTTTTTTTTACTAGGGAGAAAATAGCAGTCTAAAGTCTAGTACTAATGGGAGTTATGCTTGCCAATGTTTAGTAAGTAAAATAATTACCCTTTACTAACCTGATCTCATCATGTGCTGATGAAATCTCTTTGGACAAACTACAGTTGTTTGAGTTCTTTTTTTTTTGTTTGACAGATTTTCTGCCTCACAGAGCCATGTACTGATCTGTCGTTGCACAAATAATAAATGATAAATCTAGCACTCAGTCTTCCCTAGCTCGCTCATATGTTAGCAGGTTTCACTGACTGATCTATTAATGTTTTATCAATAGTTTGAGATCCTCAGATGGAAGATGCTATATCAAAACATGTTATTGTCTCATGAAAGACATATGAAGAAATTACATTTAAAATGCCTGCCAACCTTTTAAAGATTTTAGTGTGCTTATAAATATCCACATAGCTAATACAGATTTTCCTAAAAAGAGCAACAATTGGCACTAGAAACCAAAAAGCTGTCTTAGAAATTATTCAAGTTTTTTTCAAAATATACTGATCTGTAGTTCAGATAGGACAAGAAGAACAAGATAAACGAGAATCTTCAGTCTCAGAAACTAAAGTTATGTCAATAGTAGTAAATTAAATTAAGTTGTAAATTCAACAAAACTCAGAAACCTGCCTAGGCAGAAGGCTAAATGAAATGACCTATATCTATAAATAAACTCTTTTAGCCACAGAAAGAGAGTGACTGCATGCAAGCTGCAGGCTGACATTCAGACAAAGCAGCTGGAATATTTGACTTCCTAAAACATATGCATAAATTACCTAAGAACTTGTTAGTAGGCCTGAGTCAAAATTGCTCCAGAGAATGGTCTAAAATCATAAAAATACAGGCAATTACATTTCTGTTTAAGTTACTAACATAGATGCAGCCTACAAAGTGATTGTACATAGAATAGATATAAAAGCTTAGATAAGCAAATAATTGAGGGAATTTATAGTGTGATTTAAATATATTTTCTAAGCATTAATGCTTTATCAAACTAGTTTGAAAATACATGTCATTATATTCTTGACTTTAAAGAATTCTTTTATCAAAGTTGGAGAGAAAAAGATAAATGAAGTAAACCCCAGCTGTTGCTGAGCCTCCTAATACAGACAAATGTATATTCAAACTTAATAAAAAAATTCATAGTTCTCTAAATATTTTGTGATTTAAAGATAAATAATAACAAACTGTCAATAGTTTTATTCGAATGAGTAGTGTGGCTGACTTCAGAGACTATATGTCTACAGATTTGAAACATTAAAGAAGTATGAAGAAAAGAAAACTCCAGGGAGACCTTTAAAGTCCTTTCAATACTTCACAGAATCATAGAATCATTCAAATTGGAAAAGACACTTTGGATCATCGAGCCCAACCATTAACCCTACTCTACAAAGCTCACCCCTGAACTGTATCCCCTAACACCACATCTAAATGACCTTTAAACACACCCAGAGATGGTGACTCAACCACCTCCCCAGGCAGACTATTCCAATGTCTGACTACTCTTTCTGTGAAAATTTTTTCCTAGTGTCCAGTCTAAACCTACCCTGTTGCAGTTTGATGCCATTCCCTCTTGTTCTATCACTAATTACCTGTGAGAAGAGACCAGCACCAAGCTCTCTACAGTGTCCTTTCAGGTAGCTGTAGAGAGTGATGAGGTGTCCCTTTAACCTCCTCGTCTTCAAACTAAACAGGCCCAGCTCCTTCAATTGTTCTTCATAAGATTTATTCTCCAGGCCCTTCAGCAGCTTCATCGCCCTCCTCTGCATTCACTCCAGCACCTCGATATCTGTCTTGTATTGAGGTGTCCCAAATTGGACACAATACTCAAGGTGCAGCCTCCTCAGTGTCGACTACAGGGGGACAATCATGCCCCCACTCTTGCTGGTCACACTATTTCTAAAACAGAATGCTATTGGCCTTCTTGGCCACCTGGGCACACTGCTGGTTCTTATTCAGCCTCTTGTCAATTAGAACCTAAAGGGAGTCTATAAGAAATATGAGGATAATTTCTTTTAGCAGAACCTATTGCAGTAGGACAAAAGGTAATGGTTTTAAACTAAAAGATGGTAGTTTTAGATTAGATATAAGAAAGAAATTTTTTTTACAGTGATGGTGGTGAAACACTGAGACAGATTGTCCAGAGAGGTGGTGGAGGCTCCGTCACTGGGAACATTCAAGGTCAGGTTGGACAGGGTTCTGTGTGGCCTGAGGTAGTGGAAAGACATCCTTACTCAATTCAGGGGCATGGAATTAGATGACCTTTAAAGGCCCCTTCTATCCCAAAACATTCTGTGATTCTATGGTAAGACTAATAAGCCTTCGTCCCACGACTGTGCAAACTCACTATGAAGCCCATGGCCTGATACTACCAATGAGCGCATTTACTGCACTGCAGGACGATACTCTCAGACGCAACTCTCTGACCCTGTTCTATCATTCTTCTGCTCTATCTATATGTGGAGCTTGACTTATATGGGGAAATAATGTGATGTTCCGAACTCTGCAGGATGGCAACAAGTTCCTCCAAGCCCCTCTGCTGGCACTGATAGCTTTTGCTGACCTTCTCTAATGCCACAAGTTCTTCTCATTCAGTTTAGAGCTGGACCATAAACTAGAGAATAAGAACTGGGAATAGGCATTTCCTTAGGGAAGTCATTGCATACATTTTGAAGCCACATCCTTAGTAAAAAGCAGAGAAAAGGAGTGCTAAGCCTTAGCAAGGCAGGTGGCATGATTGCCATTTTCAGTATGGTCACGCCATGAAAGCACAGTAGTCAACAGTCAATTGTCAGTGTTATCTATGAAATTGCACTAGAGGTTTGTTTTAGAGTGTATATCACACCTTTTAGAAATTCTTATCACTTGAACTGATTTGCCTGCTTGGCGATAAGAGCTGTACTCAATGCCCTCTCTGCTTTCATCATTACTGGTGAGATTTGACCTCAGGAGCTGCAGGCAACAGAGACCAGTAGGAAAGTCTGGATCAAGGAAGACTTACCTTTGAGGCTAAAAGATCAAGCTGGGAAATATTTAAACAAAGTGGACATGTACAAATCCATGCAGCCTAGTGAGATGCATCCATGAGTGCTGAAAGAGCAGCAATGTGAAACCACATGCTGAGATTCTAAATAATGTCAATGGTGGCCAGTGGTACTCCTACCTGTTTTTCAAATTTTAGGGAGATATTCTGAAGTTCAGAAATGTGCTGCCTATCCAGAACTGCTATATCCTGCTTCTTGCTTTCTCTAAGCAGTGAATGCCTGATCATTGCATGAGACAGTATGGGTAGGAGTGTTTTCACTTGACTTTTGATACCTGTACTCCAGATGTGAATCTTAACCACCTTGTGTCTCATTTTTTTCTTGGATGAAAAACAGTCACTTAAAGTGTATGATTCATTTGCCCAAATGCAAATATTTATTTCAGGATAATAACATTCAGTGGTACCTATTACTCTTCCGTGAGTGAGAAAAGTTGGTAGTCACCAGATCAGATCAGTTCAGATACTCTGAATGTTGAAACTTAATCTATGTTTTTGCTTCCCTCACCAGGAATACCTATTCTAATAAATTTTGAAGCTGTCTACATGACACACTGGAAGCTTGTGGAAAATATTGCATGTTCTTCCAAGTTTTCTGAGAAGCTAAGAAGCTGTGGTAAAAGCACAGGCCGTAGGCAGCATTGAAGAGCGTTAAACAGAGTTTTCAGGATCCTCAGTGCACATGGGGACTGAATCTGACTCTGACGCTTGCAGAAATAAAGGGACAAACTGCAAGTTTGCAGCAAAAAATTGCAGAAATCATACAATAATGGTATAATTCAAACCAAATGAACTCTTACTTAAAATTATTTTATAGTGTTAGCTACTGTACATAACTACTTATCTTTAGTTATTGAATTTATGAGCCAATATATCCCAAGTTTTGCTATATTTTGCTACTTACTCAAATTCTCAGCATACAAGTAGGAACATAAATGTTTCTTTGTCAGTATACTTGTAAGTAATATTTACTTCCTCAAAAATATTAGAAAATTTTGTCTGTGTTCAGATCTGCGCTTGTGGTTCTATAATGGATTTTCAGCACTATCTAATTAGACCACTAATTAGCTTCTTCCAGCATGGTCCTGATGAATTATAAATCATTTGAAATTGCTTCTTTGCATTCCTTTCTTTTTTATTTAAAAATCAATTTCTATCAAAAATAATAAATAATTAAAACCACTGAAAGGTAGCTGACATCAGTTAATAAATTCAGCTTTTTGCCATCCGTCTCAAACTTTATTGTGCAATTCTACATATAAAATATATTAAAGTATTTCTGAGTAATACTGAAAATATTTTCCTAAAAAAAAGATATTACTCTTGTATCTACAGGGAAATCTGTTAAAAAATTTGAAACAAAATTTACATAAATAAAGAGAATTTCAGCAAGCGAGATTCCACTATTTCACTTTGTAACCTATTTCAGTGTTATCTATTGTGATGGTGAGAAATTTTTTTTCTGATGTTTAGACCTATTTCCCCTCAGCCACTTTTGTCCATTGCCCCTTGTCCTGTCACTGTTCATCCTTGTGAATAGAGTACATCCATCTTCTCTATAATTACCTTTTCAGTGTTGACAGACTATGATTATATTTTCCTGAGTCTTCTACTTTAACCATTTGAAAGTCAAAGAAGTCCACATCCTTCAAATGTCAAATGTCAAATTTTTCAGACCTCTAATCACTATGATGATCCACCAGCAGACCATGTCAATTTTTTCAATGTGTCTCTTGAACTGTGTGAGATTGAATAGACATAGTACTCCAGACCTGGCCTGACAATTGCTGAAGTAGATAACTTGATTTCCTGGATGTCTGTACCACTACTATTGCTTTATATGTTGTTTCCAGGGTCTATGCACGCCAAAGGAGATGTAAGTCTTGTGTCATCATATACAATATTTCCATGCATATGCCTACAAAGGAATGTGGGACTAGAATTTCTTGATAGGTATTTCTATCTTCATTTCACACTGAAGACAGAGCTGGCACAAAGGGTGAAAAATAATGGGTTGTGGTCTTTGGTTAGCAAGTCCAGATAGTGCTTTAAAAAGGGCAGTCCCATCAGGGAATTCAGAATATCTCAGTTCCTTTAGCTAGTTCATGTTTCTTGCCTAGAGAAGAAACTACACCCCATTTCCTGCCTTCTTGCCTGATAGTTATGGTTATGTTTGTCTTTGCATGTCTAAATATTATGTTTATTCAATATTCATAGAATCATAGAAGCAATCATCATAGAATCATAGAATCATAGAATGTTTTGGGATGGAAGGGACCACCATTTAGTCCAATGCTCCTGCAGTGAAGAGAGATATCTTTCTACTACATCTGGTTGCTCAGAACCACATCCAACCTGATCCTGAATGTTTCCAGGAATGGGGCCGCCTCCACCTCTCTAGGCAACCTGTCACAATATTTTACCACTGTCAATGTAAAAAAAATTTCTTCCTAAATCTAGTCTAAATCTACCTTCTTTAAAACCATTACCCCTTGTCCTACTTATATTAGTGAATTACTGTTGTTCTGATGTGGATAATTATACTACTGATCTGTCCTTGTTACTGTACTGTTATTTAGAGATAAATTGTTTATCCCTGAAACTGTTAGTCTATGTCTGTTGATATGTCCCAGGCCTATAACTCAATGGGCAGCCTTAAGTCCTTACACTATATGCTTACTGATGACACTAAAGACAAAAAGCAGTACACTGTTGACTCACCAGGGTTTTGAAGTCTCTTTCAAAAGAGCTACACCCTAGCCAATCAGACCCTAGCCTGTATTCTGTTTGGAATTATTCTGCCCTAGGTGGAGGACATTATATTTATGTTTTTTAGATCTCATGCCATTCTTGTTCACTCAATCTTACAGTTTGTTGAGCTGTCTGTACAGTGGCTCTTCTGCTGTATCTTATTTTCTTTTCAGTTTAGTGTTATTTACTGGCTTGGTGAAGATACATGCAGTCGTGTTTCCAAGATCATTTAAAAGCCATGGAGACTCAATGTCAGTCCCTAAGGAACTCCACTTGTGACCAGCTGTCAGCTCAACTTTGAACCATTAACCACCTCCCTTTAAATTTGTTTTGAGCTTGGTAGTTCATCCAGCTCTTTACTTAAAGCATGATACATCTCTCCAGTCCTATTTTACCAATTTTACCAATTTGTCAACAAGGACTGTGTGAAACACTCTGTCAAATAAACAATTTTACACAGAATTGTTTTTTGCTTTGTTTTTTTTTCATCTTAGAAGGTATGTTGTAATTTGCTTTGCCGTTCCTTATTTGGATGGATACTTATGTACTGAGTTTACCATGAAAACTGAGACATAGAGAACATTGGATAGCCAGCAGTGTGCCCAGGTGGCCAAGAAGGCCAACAGCATCCTGGCCTGTATCAGAAATGGTGTGACCAGCAGGAGGAGGGAGGTGATCATGCCCCTGTACTCGGCACTCGTGAGACCGCACCTCGAGTACTGTGTCCAGTTTTGGTCACCACAGTATAAGAAGGACATTGAGGTGCTGGAGCAGGTGCAGAGAAGGGCAACAAGGCTTGTGAGAGGTCTGGAAAACATGACCTATGAAGAGCGGCTGAGGGAACTGGGTTTGTTTAGTCTGGAGAAGAGGAGACTGAGAGCAGACCTTATTGCCCTCTACAACTACCTAAAAGGAGGCTGTAGTGAGGCTGGTGCTGGTCTCTTCTCTCTAATTACTAATGACAGGACAAGGGGAAATGGCCTCAAGTTGCGTCAGGGTAAGTTTAGATTGGATATTTGGAGGAAGTTCTTTACTGAACGAGTGCTGAGGCACTGGAACAGGCTGGTCAGGGAGGTGGTGGAGTCACCAACCCTGGAGGTGTTTAAAAAAAAAGTAGATGTAGCACTTGAGGCTATGGTGTAGTGGTTAGGTATGCTGGGATGAAGATTGGACTAGATGATCTTCAGAGGTCCCTTCCAACCCCTAACATTCTGTGATTCTGTGATTCTGTGATTCCATGTGCAAAATTAAGTTTATCAGTTTTCTGTCTTTAAGGCAGGAGCTGTTTGCAATCCCATAGTTTAAAAATCAGAAATTTAATTTAATTTTCAGCACTAGTTGCATAATATCGTCATAGAACAATAAATGAAGACATGGCAAAGCAAAGAATTGTATTGCTAGATCAGAATGGTTTTTTCTGTAATACAACTGTATGTATTGTTTCACTGAAACCTGCTTTACAAACCATGAAACTACTTTAGCCTCTGTTTCATAAAACAAACAAACAAAGCTGAACAACAATAACAAAAATCTGAAACACTCCCCCCTTATATTCTTCTGAATATTTTGCAGAATATAATAGTAATGTGAGTTTTTTGACAATCAAAAGACATAGCACATATAGAAGCCAAAGTTAATTTTTCCTATTAAATCTTATGACTTTAATTCAGGAATGTCAATTTTCAAAACTAACAGTATAATTGCAATTTAACATATCAAACTGTAAAAAAAAGTCTTCTGTATTATTATGGAACTGGGCTATAGAATCTGGCAAAAAATAAAAATTTGGGAGTCTGTTGAATTGCTGTGAATTCAGGAAACAATTTTTAATTATTTCAGTTACCTCAGGGTCTGAGCAGTAGCTGTTTTCAGGGCTGAATAATGGATTAAGTCTTATTTTTTGCATTTTTCACAAGATAAAGCTATATTTTAAAAGCTCCTATGTACTGCTACAAGTGTTTTAAAAAGTCCTAAGTTAAGGTATTAAAAGTGATTACGTCTTTCTTCCATGTTGCATAGCTGAAAATAGACTTTCATGAACCCTTACATTTTTAGAAACTAGTTTCTTAAGAGACAAAACATCATCAGAACTCAAATCCAGTCAAGATGTACCTGTACAAAAATGTAGATTTTCATTTCGTAGCCCATCTTCCTCTCACATTGTCTTACCAGATTTTTTCCTAACAAATCTACAGTAGATTGTTTTTTTCTTAGCTATCACGTTCTTTATACGACATGACTTTTAAAACACAGAAAACTTAAACAGTTTGTCTGTTCACAGTGCATTCTGAAGTCATGTATATAATTTGTCATCCTATAATAGGAAAATATTAATAATATAGGAAGCAAATAAGGTTTCTGTGCTTCATGAATGGTGGATGTGCCAATAATTTGATTAGTGCACAACAAAGCACAAGAGTGACAAAAACTGGGGAAAAAAAAGTCAGAGTTTTGGAGGAATGAGTGTAGAAAAGAAATTTAGCAGTGACCGAAAATAGTTATTTTAGAATGATAAAACAGCACAAAACCAAAAAAATTCATGAATATGCAAGTAATAGCTACAAAAATTTACTCTGAGGTTATAATCTTGAACTACTGCAAGCTGAATGGATTTATAAAACAGAATAGAATAGAATAGAATAGAATAGAATAGAATAGAATAGAATAATTTAGTTGGAAGGGACCTACAGAGATCATCTAGTCCAACTTAGTGACTACTTCAGGGCTGACCAAAAGTTAAAGCATGATATTCAAAACCCACCTGGACACGTTCCTGTGTGACCTACTTGAGACGATCCTGCTTTGGCAGAGGGGTTGGACTAGATGATCTTCTGAGGTCCCTTCCAACACCTAACATTCTGTGATTCTGTGATGAAAGGCGTTGTCCAAATGCCTGTTAAACACTGACAGGCTTGGGGCATTGACCACCTTTCTAGGAAGCCTGTTTCAATGTTTGAATGACTTCTTAATAAAGAATCATCTCCTGACATCCACTCTGAACTTCCCCTGGCACAACCTTGACCCATTCTCGTGTGTCCTATTGCTGGATCCCACAGAGAAGCAATCACCTACTTCTTCATTGCCCTTCCTCTGGAAGCTGTAGAGAACAGTGAGATCTTCAACTGGCCTCCTTTTCTGCAAACTAAACAAGCCCAAAGTTCCTAGCTGCTCATCATAGAACATTCCTTCCAGCCCTTTCACCAGCTTTATTGCCATCCTCTGGACACATTCAAGGGTCTTTTTAACCTTCTTAAATTACAGGGCCCAAAAGTTACACAGTGGTCATGGTAAGGCCACACTGGTGCTGAATAATTACCTCTCTTGACTGGCTGATCATGCTGTGTTCAATGCACCCCATGATGAGGTTTGGCCTTTTGGCTGCCAAGGTACAATGCAGGCTCATGCTGGGCCCACTGTTGACCGGCACACTCATTTATTCTTGAACAGCATCTGTTCCAAGATGAGATACTCATTAAATACGGTCTTATGGACTAGCAGCCAGCAAATGTCATAATGGGTTTATATTATATATTTTTAAGGGTTTTTTTAAACTAGAGATGGGCTAAACTATATCATATACTGCCAGATGGACATACTTTAATATAGTCATATATCTTCAAATGGTTGTTCTATGCATTTTATAAGGTGAATTTTTATACGAAGAGAAAGAGAAAATAATTAAAATTTCTTTGGAAATCTGTTCTTCCCAAATGGCATGACAGAATCAGAAATCTTGAAGTCTTTAAATCTTTACTCAGAATCTATTTTCTCCCACAGGTATTGTTACAAAGAAAACTCCGAACTTATGCTATGAAAACCAGTGCAAGTACTTTCTTTGAATGAACAGCAGACTAGCATGTAGTACTAGTTTTCTTAGTTTTCTTTCAGTGTTGAATTAAACATCCACCAGATGTCAGTGCATGCTTACAGAATTATCTAAATTGTGGCAGAGATGTTTCTAAAACAAAGTTGATTTTTTCTGATGTATAATACAGAAGTCAAAAATTGTATTGTCTCTGATGGTGCTGTCAAAAACGTCAAATAGTGCAAAGAATATCCTTACATTTTATAAATGATAGATGATTTAAATGGAATGTTGCTTCCATGTTGTTTTATACCTAGCATCTATTTGGCTACTAGCTAGCTACAGCTGCTCTGAGTTTTTATTTGTGAAAAGGGAAAAAACAGGGCAGAGAGCTGCCATTCAGATTCCTAAGTGCGAGACAAGGAAAAAATGAAAAATCTAGAATTCTTCAGTCTTAATAAAAGAAGGCTAAGGAATAATGCTATTGCTGCCTTCAGCAATAACAGCAAGTTTTTGTAATGTAGAAGTCAAACCTTACTCAGACAAGCACAGCTATGGGATGTAGGATAATGAATACAAGTTGCAATAAGAAAAATTTTGATTTGATCAGAAAAAAAAAAAACACAACCCACAAATAAAAGTAATCAGACACTGGAATGGGTCGCCCAAAAGCTTGTAGAATCTATCTTCACAGATATTACAATATCATCTCAACAAGGTCATGAGCAACCTCAACAAATTTCAAAGTTAGATTCAGCTTCAAAGTTGGCCTAACAGGGTTTGGACAAGATTTTCTCCAAAGGTACTCTCCAATCTAAATTATTCTTTGGTTTTATTTCAGTAACATTTCAAAAGTAGGATCTCTTAAAAGACATAAAATGTCACTAGGCTCCAATCTGCTGGCAGACTTTTAATTTTTTCTCTAAGATAGATTATAAAAATAAGTAAATAAGTCTCCCACTTATCACAGTCAGACATTTCTTTCCTCTCAGGCAGTTGGCAGCTGTACTGAGATCCCTCTGTGATCTTCGGTATTTTTTTGTATGAGGTATCTCCACATACAAAAATCAGTATTATGTAAACTCTTCTCAGTGACAGTTTAGCTTTTGAAATGTCATCAGTTAGCTTTATTTCATTGTAAAACTGACAACTTTGATTTACTTCATTATACAGTAATTTTTAACTACAACTTCAGTTAAGAAGTTGTTTTTGGAATTAGTTTTTCCTTGTTCAAAGAGCTTAAGAGTATACACTAAATATCACACACACACAAAAAAAAAAACCAATCAAAACCCTAAAGTTACTGTCTACCTTAAAGAAACAGATGTTTTCACTGAATATAGTGAGAACAACAGAAAAATTAAAAAAAAATATAAAACATAACAAGAGTGACTCTATGGATATTTAACAGTGATCGAATGCATTTTGCTCTGAAAATCCATGAATGAATTGCATTCACATTAATATTTTTCACATAATTACTATTAAAATTTATATAGATAAAAATTAGAATTCTGAATATATAATTAATTTCATAATTTCCCAAATGTTGATAACCATAGATTCCTGTCATCCTCAATATTTTTTCCAATACATCATGTACAAACTAATATGAAGTATTAATCAGGACTTTGAAAACAATGCTGTGTGGCCCTGAAAGTTTGGCAAAAGTATTCATGTTGGTTTTGGTTTGTATTTTATTTACTTTCCTTAATGATTGTTTTGTGTTATTCTTAAAAAAATTACAGTTATTTTATCCACAAGTTTTATCAATGTTTTATATGACCTAAAACCAGATGAAAACTATAAGATACATAAGTCTTAACTGAAATGTAAAAAAACCCACCCTTAATTATTTTCTCTTTAAAAAGAAGTGGAGATTGCATTTTGTGTAGTGTTTCTAAAATAATCTCATTTATTTGGCTCATAGAAAAGATAGATTGTCTTCTAACTGTGGTCCCAGGAGACACAAAACAATCCCCACAGGAGACTTTGAATGGTTGTGGTATTGCCCGCTGCTGATTTTCTCCACAGAGGCCAAAAACTACTCAGACTAGCAGGCAAAATGTTTAATACTGGCAGAGAATAGAGTGTGTTATACTTGACGTGTATTGACCTAGAGTCTAATAACTTTTGTTTGCAAGCCTTAGGCAAAAATTAGATGTATTAGAGGAGCATTCCAACAAAACCAGAACCTACTACGTGCAAGGGATGGGTCCCCACAAGTGCAGTATGAGATGATGACCACTTTATCCATTTATCATGTTGTTCTGATTGCTGGGATTCCAACTAGAGCTGATTTTTAAGCAGCCAGAAGAGGTGGGCTTGGGTGTTCATGTTTTCTGGTTTGGGGGGAAGGGTGTTTGGAGGTTTTGTTTGTTTGTTTGTTTAGTTGTTTGAAGAGGTTTTTTTTTCTTTTTTAGCTACTCTAGAATTGTTCTTGTTTTCAACATCAGGATATTTGAAATCCCATATGATAATGTTCCAGCCGTTCCATCGTCTCTGCTTATCTGCATAAAAAAATCATAGTCTTCTTCCTTGTTTTACCCTGGAGATAAAAGTTTTTGTTTGAAACGCTTCTACAAAATCTTTTACTTCAGTCCTGTTTGCCTTTACAGTTTCCAAGAGCACTTTGCCACATACCAAGACTTTTATATTATTATTTTATAAATATAGTCTCACATCTACAATATATTTATTTTCTACCAGAAAGAATCTCTGTTAAAGAATTTTAGAATATTTTCAAAGACAGATATCTAAATCCAGAAGTACAGTTAAAATCTCAGGGTCCAGTTTTGTTCAACATCTTCATCAATGACCTAGATAAGGGATAGAATGCACCCTCAGCAAGTTCGCTGATGATAAAAAACTGGGAGGAGTGGCTGACAACACAGGAAGGCTGTGCTGCCATCCAACGAGATCTGGACAGGCTGGAGAGCTGGCAAATGGGAACCTCATGAAATTCAATAAGGACAAGTGTAGAGTCCTGCATCTGGGGAGGAATAACACCAGGTACCAGTACAGATTAGAGGTTGCCCTGCTGAAAGCAGCCCCGTGGAGAAAGACCTTGGAGTCCTAGTGGACAGTAAGTTGTCCATGGGACAGCAATGTGCCCTTGTGGACAAGAGGGCCAATGGGATCCTGGAGTGCATTAAGAAAAGTGTGTCCACACCTGGAATACTGTGTCCAGTTTTGGGCTCCCCAATTTAAGAGGAGACAGGGATCTACTGGAGAGAGTCCATTGGAGAGCTACGAGTGTGGTTAAAGGACTTTATCATCTCTCCTGTGAAGATAGACTGCGAGAACTGGGGCTGTTTAGTCTTGAGAAGAGGAGACTGAGAGGGGATCTTATTAATGTATATAAATATCTGAGGGGTAGATGCCAAGGGGAAGGTGCCAATCTCTTCACAGTGGTGCCAGTAATAGGACAAGGAATAATGGGTGCAAGCTAGGACCTAGGAAGTTCCGCCTCAACATGAGGAGAAACCAGTGAAGGTGACGGAGCCCTGGCACAGGCTGCCCAGGGAGGTTGTGGAGTCTCCTTCTCAGAATTCAAACCCCACCTGGACACATTCCTCTGTGGCCTGCTCTAGGTGATCCTGCCTTGACAGGGCAATTGGACTAGATGATCTCTAGAGGTCCCTACATTCTAGAGGTCTAACATTCTATGTTTCTGTGATTCTGTGAATCTATGATGATTTCCTGGTTTTCAGGGATACCTTGTACCACATATGTACAACCTATGTATTCTGTGGCAAGTGTTTCCTCCCCACAGCTGAGCTGTTGCCAGGCAGATTTCAGGGAATCTGTGACCTGGACTAGTCTGGACTTGTCTCAGCCTGGAAACGGGATGTGGGCTGGTCCAGACTCGGTTACACCCAGGAAGTTGGCCAGCAGCCAATGAGAAGCTGAGATGGCTATGATTGACCACAGTCATCATTGACTAGTCTTTAAAACAGGGCTCTTGCAGCAGCCATGTTGGAGTTACCTCGTGGCGGTTGGACTGATGAGGTGGTAAAGTCTCCCCCTTGGTCTAGGGGACCCCTAGAGGTCGACCAGGTGAGAACAGGAATCCTCACCTGGTTAAGGTACCCCTGGCAAGGTTGAAAATGTGAGAATGGGAATCCCCGCCTTTTTAAGGTACCCTAGTGAGGACAATCATGATGAGAACAGGAACCCCCGTCTTTATTGAGGTGAGTGTATGATAATCCGGATTATCGTTCTTTTGTCAAGGACTAGTGCTTGAGCTTGATCTTTTCCTCAACCGATACTGAACCTTTAAATGTGGAGGAGCTTATATTCCATAAATAAATTTAACTACACGCGTGAATTTAATTTTCGGATATGGGTGCACTACTCACCTCCTTCTTTACATATGCATACCAGTAATTAAAAATTAGTATGTTAATTTCTTAAAGGTCGTTTCCAACATAAACAATTGTACGAATATATGATTTTTTGCACTCGCGAAATGTATTAGAAAATAAAATAGATAGCCTGATCACAACATTTAAATTTGATTAATTCGTTATGAGAAGTAGTATAGAAAAGTTGAAGATAAATGGGCCTTCTCTGTTATTATATTGCATTGTAACCTGAAGACTTGCTGGGCAACACGTTAACTCTCAGTTTTCTTTTCTATAACATAAGGAAAATAAAATGTGGCTGCATTTTAAAGTAAGATTATGATGCATCTTTTTGGCATGAGATTTATGGAAATATAGAAGTTAAATAAAGTTGGCGGCCAATCACAAGCAATGTTCCCCAGGGCTCAGTTTTGGAGCCAGTCTTGTTTATATCTTTATCAATGATCTGGATGAGGGGATCAAGTGCACCCTCAGTAAGTTTGCAGATGACACCAAGTTGGGCAGGCTTGTTAATCAGCTTGAGGGAATGAAGTCTCTTCAGTGGAACCTGGACAGGCTGGATCAGTGGGCTGAGGCCAATTGTATGGGGTTCAAGAACGTCAAGTGCTTGGTCCTGCTCTTGAGTCACAACAACTCCAGGCAGAGCTACAGGCTTAGGGAAGAGTGGCTGGAAAAATGCCTGGCAGAAAAGGACCTGGGAGTGCTGGTGGACAGTTGGCTGAACATGAGCCAGCAGTGTGCCCAGGTGCCCAAGAAGACCAGAAGCATCCTGGTCTATGTCAGAAATAGTATGTCTAGAAGGCAAGTGATTGTGCCCCTGCACTTGACACTGGTGAAGCCATCCCTTGAATCTGGTATTCAGTTTTGGGCCCCTCACTACAAGAGGGACATTTTGGTGCTAGAACACGTCCAGAGGAGGTCCACAAAGCTGATGAAGAGTCTCAAGAACAAGTCCTAAGATGACTAGCTGAGGGACGGGGGTTGTTTACCTTGGAGAAAAGGAGGCTGAGGAGAGACCTTGCCATTCTCTACAACTGTCTGAAAGAAGGCTGTAGTGAGGAGGGTTTTAGTTTGTTCTCCCACTTAACAAGCAATAGGACAAGAGGAAATAGACTCAAGTTGCACTAGAGGATGTTTTGACTGGATATTAAGGAAAAAAAATTACTGAAAGAGTGGTAAGACACTGGAACAGGCTGCCCAGGCAAGTAGGGGAGTCACCATCTCTGGAGTTGTTCAAAAAACATGTAGACGTGGCACTTCAGGACATGGTGTAGTCATCATTGCAGTGTCAGGTTGATGATTTGATGATTTAATGTCATTTAGTGTAAAAATGAAATATATCATTGACTTCTGACTACTGAAACTTGCAACTTAGCTAATACAATAGTTTGTTGGAAGAAAGCAAAAGTTAGGGAAGCAGGAAGACTGATGCTTAACTTTTTTATTGGAATACTGATCACAAAGCAGGAGGCTTAGTGACTGTTGGGCTTACAATAAATCGAAAGGAGACATTTGCACAAATATATGAAAATACAGGAGTACAGCACAGGTCAAGATAATTGTATTTTTTCTCATTAAGTTTACCAGGGCTTTCTCTAGGATTGTGACATTCTCCATGTTTCATTTCTGATGTTAACAAGAAGACACGTAGTGTAAGTTACTCTCCAGTAATAATAAAAAAAAATAATGTGTTCCTATGTGCTAGATGCTCCAGAAAGCTGTGGGAAATGAGAATTTGATACATTGACTCCTCTTTACCAGAACTACTCACTGATCTCCATAGTTTCTCTATAGTTTCACTGAAGTTTCTTCTTTAAAGCGTTCCACCTGTCATCTAGAGAAAAACTCCGAAGTTCATCATCAGCAGTATATCACTAGAAATGTGATTATTAAGCAGCACGATTGACTACTGCTTCTAAATACTTTTTTTTCTTTTCTAAAATATTACTATGATACAAATAACAGCAAATGACACTTCTGTATGTTATTGTGTCTACAGGCTGAGGGCAGTAGTAATGCTGGATACTCAGGACTTCAAAATTTTTTAGTTATAATATTTATTTTAGATACAAAAGAAAATTGATATGAACATATATCCTATGCAATTGCTTATTTAGTTCTATATTAAAAAATGCATTTGTAAAGAAAAGATTCAGAAATTCAGTCAATGTCTCCATTTTTTTCCCCTCAAGAGAATACTACCTAACAAAAGTACAGGTCAGCTCCATTTTCTGTATTTTACAGATGAGAAAAAATAGGTATATAAAGCAAACTTCCTTTCAGTGACAGGAGTAATAGTATAGCTTGAGGCCAAATGTAAGTCCTTTACCGAATAATGAAAAAACTCCTACACATCTATTTACTTGCATCATTTAAATAAATCTTGCAGGCAACATTTTTCTGTTTTATACCGAAGAAAATGTATTAAGTCAACATTAGAAATTACAAGAATATTGAACAATCTCGCAGGCTTAACAGCAAAAATGCATAGCTATAACTCTGAACAGATTTTTTTTTTTTTTAATTGACTCTATGTGACAAATATCTTCATCCCTACAGAATTAGGAACTTTTTATCACTTTTCTCTCTTTGGTTACCAGATCTTTACCAAAAGTGTAACAAAAGATCCTTGAACTGCATATCTAAAAGAAGGGTGCTAATTATTACCAGATGTGTTAATATTTCATGTCTCTAAGTTTTAAAACTGCCAAGCAAAAGGGATTTGTTTGACTGTGGTCAGTTCCTTGTCTTTTTCTTCCATTCTCCTGATATGTTACTTAAGTAACATGATTTCCAACAAAGTAATTTTTAGATTAACTGAAGTATTTCATGTAAGTGTAATGCAGAAAATTCTTCTTTCATTCAGAATTCTTCTTTATCCACATTTTTATAGGAGAAAATTAATAACATTTTCCCAAAAAAGGGGAAGTAATTCAGAATTAAAACTACCTTCTGCGTAATGTAAAAGTATTTCATGTAACATGAAAGAAATTAAACTCAGTTCCAGGCAGAATTAAATCTTTTCATGTTCTTGAGGGCTCATGCTGTCTAGAAGAAATTATTTCAACCTGGTCCTATGTTTCAAATACCTCAGGACAGTAGATAAGCCATATGTTGGCAGAACACAATGAGATTGTTTTTGGACAAAAGCATGGCAGTTTCTTGGCAGTTTCTGTGATTTTTTTCTTCAACAAGTTTTGCACAGTCCATTTTCAAATCTTAATTCAGGATTAGCTAAAAATTCAGCTTAAACTTCCCCTATGGCTATCTGTGAAACACACAGTTGAAAGTTTGGAAAGCTTGGAGTGAGAGATTATGCTTAGTCTTTGGACAGTATATGGGAAAAATTATATTGTTTCACATCATGCTCATTAGGATTCCATCTGTATAATGGCATAATAACTGGAACATTTGCTTACAAAACAAAGTATCTAGTTCCAGGTCCTCCAGGCAGGCAGAGTGTTTGTAATAGCAACCAAAGGTAAGGTCTTTCCAAACACCAATGTGTCCTGCAAAACATCCCAGGGTTGTTTCATTTTTTTTGCTCTGGTTTCCTTCAGGCTATGTAATATCAAGTATTAATTAAAAACTTGTAATCATGAAACAGAGGGGGGAAATATGAGGTCATTCTTACTGATGTTAGGAATAGCCTGCCAAAAGGATGCTTTATTGTTCATTAGTTTCATTTTCATTTCTAGATCTACAGAAACAGCTACAAGACTGTCCTCATTTCCTGTTTCTCATAGAAGTTATAAAATAACTATTGTTCTACTTCACATTTTGTTTCAGGAGAATTGCAAGGACTAGACAGGATTAAATGGAAGCATCAGAGTAATATTCATACTTTAGGGAAAAGGGGAAAAGAAAATGAAGTACAGTTACTGGTAATAGAAATAAGATTTATAAATATTAGATTTGGTATAGATACAAATGATTAAAAAAAGGAAAAAAAAGAAAAATAGGAAAAAAAAAGGAAAGAAAAGATAAAGGTATAGGATAAAAGAAAGGAGAAAAAATTTATTTATTCCAGAGAAATGTAGCAGGGACTTGAATTTCACAAGGCCATATGTACATGCAGACCTCTAAGCTCACATGTTGGTCTATTGATTTAATTGGAATGTTATATGAATGGAGATGTATCTGTTCAGGGGTTCTGGAACCACCATAATCTAAGAAAAATAAGCAAAAATACTGATGTGATGTTTAAACCCATAGTAGAGCTACTTATATGTTTATCAAACTCCACATGTTAATGCTTTCATTGTTTATGAAACCCAAAAGCATTGTCCACAATAGCAATCCTCACACAATTACCTGCTGTATAACTTGAGTACTAACTTTTATTTTTCATTCTTCATTGTCATTGAGCATCAGAAATGGTTTTCACTTAATAAATAATTTCACAAATCTTCTACTATTTCAGAACTGTAAAAATATTTCTTTGAAGCTGTGTTAACAACCAAAAGCTAAAAAGAAATAAAACAGTAAGAAAAAATGCAAAATGAATCACATCAAAAACTTATGAACAGAGTTTTTGTTTAGGCAAATGTCATTCTTTCTCTGAGAAATTCTGTTGAGATAGATTTAAAGATACTGAGTTCCAACAATTTCATTACCAGATAAGTGTAGACCATTTGGAAGATAAGTGCTGAGGTTGGAGAGATCACTTACAGGTGAATTGTTTCAAAGTTAAATTTATATATATGGGTTAAGTGTGAAACAGCATTTTAGCACACTGAGTGAGAACAGAGTGGAAATTAAGATAATAACAGTAAAAAAACCCCTTTAACTGATTTATAAAAACAACAAGTATTAGACTGAAATTAATAAATTCTTCCTTGCAATAAGCTCTTACAACCAATATAGTCTCCTGTGGGAAATGAAGAGAGCTATTTCTCTTGAACACTTAAAATTAAATCAGGCAAAACTCTGTTGAAAACATGACAAGGAGCAATTATGAATCACCAGACTGATGAACCATATGACATAATACATCTTTTCCCCTAGTTAAATTTTATGATTCTGTTACTAAAATTATGTTCTTCCTCATTTCTAAGGAGAAATCTTCCATGCAATGAGTTCTTTGTGCACAATGAAGATGCCAATCATTTTTTGTCTGGAATGGCAGCTTTTCTCATGAAGTCATATTCTTTCATTTATGTGTTTGGACTTCACTGCAAATGTTTTTTAACAATCTATTCTTTCTGCAAGGCTCAGCAGACAAGAATTTATAATGCTATATCACCCATGTATTCAATAGTAGTCACTGTTAAGTGTATTGTTTCACAATCATAATAGTAGAAGTTAGTCCATTTAAATGAGAAATAAAAATAAAACTGTTTTGTTGTTTTTTTATACTTTTACACATTTTCCTAAACAGACTTTATTTATATAATTTTGTGATAATTCTAAGTAATAGAAGCAAAATCCCCTCCTTCAATCTGTCGCTTGTGCTCCTGTTAATACAGTCCTGGATGCTGTGGGCCATCTCTGCAGCCAGGCCGTATGGCTATCTGATGTCCACAAAGTAGCTTCCAGTCTGTCCTTAGCCTACATTGGTGTCTGGAGATCTGCAAACTTGACAAGAGTGCACTGTGTCATCCTCTCTAGGACGCTGATAAAGATGCTGAAGAGGACAAGTCCTAGTTCATGCCTTTGCAATAGTCAGTGGCCTCCTGTACAACCCATTAACCATTATTCTCTCAGCCTAATCATCCAGCTAGGTCTTTATATGTCTTTTTGTCAATCCATCCATACTATATCCTAATTTAGATAGGAAAATATTGTGGGAGAGTGTGTTGAAAGACTTACCTTTCAAAGTACGCCTTCTCCTCTCATCCACAAATCGGTTTATAAGGCAATCGCTTATGACTTATTCTTGGCAAAATGGTCTCAGTAATTTTGTTCTTCGTGTACCAGAAAGTGTTTTTGAAGCGGATTCACTCCAAGATTTTTCCAGGTGACACAGTGAGGTTACAAAGAAGGAAGTAAGAATAAACAAGAAATGAAAATATCTAATGTACAGTTCATACAGACTGAAGTTCACCTCTGTGCAGGGCACAGATTTATCTAACCTGGCTCTGAATATCTCTCTTTAAGATAAAATCACACCTACATCTGTTCTAGTAACCTAAAGTGAAAAAGGCCGACAAAAGGCTCTTTTTGGGGCTTTTTTTAAGCGGCTTGCCTGTGGCCGGGGCCGCCTGTGCCGGCAGCTGAAGGGCAGGCAGGCGAGCTAGTGTGGGCAGAGCCACCATCAGCCGCGGGTCATCTAAACGAGGCATTAGCGCTGTTGACCAGCCGCTAATTGTGTACGTTAACGATGTTAACCAGCTGTTAATTGTCCCCTCAATAGGCTTCAGTAAGAAGCCTTGGGGAGGGCAGCGACTAGTTGCTGTCCACAGAACACACCAAACACAAGGCAATAAACCGTAAGTTGGTGTTAACAGCAGAATATTTAAACGTACTGTAAATAAACCCATGTGTAGTTTTGAGAGGTCTTTGGATTGTAGAACCGATTATGGTTGCAACCTGATCAAAGGCTGTTAGAAAAACTGTGGGGCACCCAGATAGAGGCCCCAAGCAGGCATGGGGGTGTTCAGCCCTCGGGCTGCAGAGAGTGCCGGAGCCTAACGCTTACAACGGAGGGTAGAGGAGATGACACCTGTGTCAGATGTGACCAGGTGAACGATCTGCTTTGCCTGGTGGCTTTGCTGAAGGATGAAGTAGAAAGGCTGAGGAGTATCAGGGAGTCTGAGAGAGAGATAGATTGATGGAGCCACTTCATGAATCATAAGCAGCAAGCTGCACAAGAAGCAGAAAATCCCCTCCCCTCTGGCCATCAGGAAAAAGGAGGGGATCTAAAGGATGG
>NW_009725461.1:24567-24795 GCF_000703405.1 Apaloderma vittatum
ACCGTCCGCCACAATCCCTTGGGGCTTAATCTGAAAAAAAAGGAGGGTTATTGTTATTGGAAACTCCCTTCTGAGAGGAACAGAGGGCCCTATCTGCCACCCAGACCCAGCCCACAGGGAAGTCTGTTGTCTCCCTGGAGCTCAGATTAGGGACATTACCAAAAAACTCCCTAATCTGGTGCGTCCCGCTGATTACAACCCATTGCTGGTTGTCCAGGCTGGCAGTGA
>NW_009725462.1:0-6984 GCF_000703405.1 Apaloderma vittatum
TCCTGCCGCGCTTGAAACGGAAAGAATGGAGCGAACCGGGCTGGGACTCGCGGTGCCGCCCCCGGAGCAGCTGGGAGACCCCCACCTCTGCTGAGACGCGGGGCTGGGGCAGCCGGGACCTCCGGCCCCTCTCAGCACTCTCACCCCAGCCTGGCGGGGCCATCGGCTTTTTCCCTTTCAGACTCCTGGAGTGCTCAGCGTTGAAGTTGAGCCAAATTACTGCCTCAAAGATCAGCGACGCAGAGACATAGGGGATGTACCCTCAAAAGCACGCCAGCATGGGCAATGGGAAACGACTGTCCCAAGCCACCTTTCAAAATCGATTAAGTGACTTTTAGGTTATCGGTGCCTTCCTTTCCCTGTTCTGGGTACGACTAGTTACACACACATGTTTACTGAACAAGCCATCAGACAGGATGCACCTAAATTCAGCCGCTGTTCTCATTGATGCCCACCATGGCAGGAGAGGGGAGTTTGGCTCCTGCTGTTGAATATTGTACCAGTCTCACACTGTTACTGCACACTCCCTCATAATGATGTTTGGCAGGTTTTAATACACCTATGAGGTATATTAACGGAGTAATTATTTTTATTCCAATAGAATTCCAAGTATTTAGGCCCTTATTACGTACCTAGGAGACAGTTTGTAACTGCAGTTCATTAGCTTTGAAAAACACGCCAGGGGCCCTGGGAAGGACTGCAGGTAACATGTGGACTCTGGAAGGGATAACTGCAGTGTTTGAATTTCTGCATCTTTTTATCTCTTGCCACATCTCACAGTGAAAGAAAAGCACTTCCTAAATTTCCAAGCAGCACAGGAATTACTTCAACACACAAGACTGGCAAGGCTCATCTTTCAGATACGCATCCGTCTCCACATTGTTGAAGCCTCCCCTTCTCCAGCCTGGCCCCAGAAGAAGGGCACATTAGCCCAGGTTAGAGCCACAGCTTCCCTACAGCTGTTCCAACTCTCAGCAAAGAGTCGCTCCTCACACCTTTGCTTCCCTCTGACTTGTCCGTTCTTACACAGGGCTCTCAACTATGGCCATGAAAGAGCGAAAAATTTGCAGCTCACAGGACAAAGCACTGGCAGTAGTGAGATACCGACACGCAAATCAAGACAAGCTTTAGGAAAAGTAATACTTCAAGGTAGTCAGGAAATATCTTGGGGCTGCTGGGAGGAGCAGTGTGGGACGAGGAGAGAGACACAAGCTGGGGCAGCTGCTCCAGGATGAAGTTCTCACAGAACAATTTCAAGCTATTTCAGCGCTATGTGGTACAGCTAATGCAGACAGGGCTGTACATGTCAAACTTCCTTTGTCTTATTCCAGTTTCCCACGATTTCTTTGGATAATCACCCAGTGCAACACTGCAAATTTAAGGAATCCCTGCACCACTGAATGCACCCGCCAAACCTCACAGGAGTCACAACAAGCAGCAAGGAAAAAGTTCACAGTAGCTTCGCAGGCCGTGAGACTCTATCTGGATTTGTTGCTCTTGCTTTTTTTTTTTAAAAAAAGGAAGATGAAGCAGGAGTGGAGCTGTTAGTACTTGGCAGAGTTACTCACAGGGGCAGGGATGAGACAGTCCACAGCACACCCCCCCTCTGGGAGCCGAGCACCCACAACCACAACATTTCCACTAACACCACTGCAGTTCAGTCCTTTCCTCTTACCTTACTACTTTCCAAAGGCAGCGGTTGCAGTCTGCAGACATTTATCTCATCTTCCTGCAGCAGCCAGACAGCACCATTAAGGGTTGATGTCCTTCATCTTCCTGAGAAAGGCTGAAAAGACCCTGCTTGTGCATTGAGATGTGGCCACACAGAGCCCACCCCAAGCTCTGGGGGCGGGGATCTGCCCAGCTACTTGTAGGCTGCACCCACCCACAGGTGAGGAGCAGGAAAGGTGGATCAGGTGTGGTAGGGGCAGAGCAGGGGTGGGTTTTGTTACCAGGAGTGGCTGGAGGATGCTGGGCTCTGAGGAGGAGGTTGGGTGGGAACTACATGATGCCTTCAGGGGGTTTGGGAAAAGGGAGAGGATGTCCTGCCTAGAGGCGTGCAAGGAACCACTGCAGGTAGGTTAGAGAAGAGCGAAGGTGGGGAAGACGTGTTTTTGGTCAGACCTTCTCGTTTTCTTTCTAGGGAGAACCCTGGGGGAGATTCCCCCTTATCTGCTGTTGCAGGAGCATCAGCCCTTCCCCTGTGGCTGAGCCCTGCATGGAGGCTGAGTGACCCTGAGGCACAGGCTCTGTGTGTGGGGAGCTGTGTCGGAAGAGATGGGTCATTTGAGTCCCCTGTGCTACAGGTGCTTCAGCAGGCTCTGCACCCAGCCAGCTCTGGCACCCACCGTGAGGCTCTTGCCAGCAGGATCAGCTCCTGCAGCGGGGATGCTGCCAGTCAGCAGCCTCCAGCTGCGTTTTGTGACTTTGTCAGATCTCAGCAGCTGGCTGGGCTTGCCTGGTGTGAAAGCGGAAAGACCTGAAGGCAGGGAAAGACTGGCTTGAGTGGGACGGTGCAGAAAGGTGGGCATTGATGCATCATCTACTCCAAGCTTTTAAGGGCAGTGGTGGGTTTCTTGCGTAATTCTGTCAGGCATTGTGGGTTGGTTTTTTTAGATTTTGTGGTTTATTTCTTTTTAATTCATGGACTTTGACTGCGTGGCTCTATTGACTGTTCGTTTGTGTGGAACAGCCAAGTGTAGCGGTGAGCCCCCTGTAACGTTCAGCACTGTTTGAAATGCTTTTGTGCATCAGCGCACCGCTCCCGTGAGACTTCATTCTGCAAGTTCCTGCTACCTTTTTCTCTCTGCATTCCTTTTTTTTAAGCACAGAAGAAAACTCAGTCGCATACAAAACTGGCTGTACATGGTGCAGCCAGTCAATCTGACCTGTCATTTACCAGAATAAGATAAACCCACCTCCAGAATCAGTGACTAAGACAGAAAGACCAGTCCCGTTCCTAGTGACTTCTGGGGGAGCCTTTCCATGGCCAGAAGAAAGATAAAGCTGGAGGGGCTGCTGGAAGAATACCTGTACCTCTGAGGAAGCAAAGATCCTTTTGATTTTGAAAGAATAATCCTGTTATTCTTGCAGCTGCTTGCCCTCCAAACTGTTGCCCTGTGTGCCCCAGATCTTTGGGGCAGCTCCGTCTTGAGTTTTCAGCTGGAGCTCTGCAGGGTCTGACTGGAGTCAAACCCCAAATGGGGGCTCCAAGGGGGAGCTCAGGCACACAAGCCGAGGTAGATCGATACAAGCTGCACCTGAAAGGCTAAGATGGGATGTGCTCCAACTGTGGAAAGATCCCAGGGACCGCTGCAGAGGCTTGCGGTAAGATTACACCGTACTAATGCTGGAAGAGGCTGAAGGAAGCGCTGAGCGGCTCCCTCCGGACCTTCCCAAGGGTTTGTCCTTTGGGGCCATGGAAGCAGCTTCTCCCTTTCAGCACTAAGCTGCAGGTGCTGCATACTTCTGGCCTTGCACGCCATTAATTGTAGTACCCAGTCTTGATTGCGTTTAGCAGAGACTTCAGAAGTAGGTAAGTGCTTTACTTAGCTCCCTTGTACGGTGCACGAGAGCAGCTGCCAGCAGGTACCTCCAGCTGGCTCTGTTCTCTGGATGTCATCTCCTTCCCTTGTTAGAAGGCAATGGGGATGAAGGCACAGCGTCTCTGCCACGGCTGGTATTGCTGGGAGGAGGACCCTGTTCAAGGCTCAGCTGTTCTTTAAGTCACCTTAGACCTCAGTTCCCCCTTCGGTAACCTGCCAGCTTTCAGAAAGCACTTCATGTGCACCAAAGCTGTGAGTAATTGTTTTTGCCTCTTCTTCCCCCCTGCCCTGTTGGCTTTGCTTGTATCAGCACTCAGGGAGCGCGGGGAGGATGCCTGTGGATTTCTGCACACACATACAACAGCAGCCCTGAGCAGAGCCTGTCTCTGCAGTTGGTGTTTCTGCTCTATAGGTGCTTTGAGCGTCAGAGTTGAGAGCACCCGACTTGCTCGCAGGGGGGAGGCACGGCAGTGAAGCCGACCAAACTGAGGCCTTTGGATCAGCAGGGATTCCTGCTCACCCAGAGCAAGCAATTCTGTTTCAATGAAAAGAAAATGGTAGAGAGCTGGGGTGGTTAAGGGGAAAGGGCCTGATGTGTCGTTGCTAATGATTTTGGGAATAGCAGCGTAGAAGAGCCTTGAGCAAACTCAACTCCCGCCTTCTTGCACAAATATTCGGCGTGTGCTGTTCCCTGCACTGTGACCACAGACCAGGCATTCTCCCCGCCTGGGGAGGGGCCACAGAATGAAGGAGAGTGAGGCTTTCCCCATAACTATGGATGCTGTCGCAGGGCACATTACTTGGCTGTCTGTACTATTCACCTGCCTTCAAATAGCGCTTGTGCAGAAAGGTGAGGTGAGCTGTGGTGACTGCTTCGTGTTGAAAAGCATCTTATTTCAGCTGTGTCGAAGAAAACAGAGAAAATACCTTCATTCATGTTTGGCAACATATGGGATCACAACACACACCTGAGCTGACAGGGTTAACAGTCCTGTGTATGAGGAGCTCCGTCCTTCATCCAGCAAGATATTTAAATGCATGCTTATCCTTAATAATAAGAGTAAAGCTTTTATAATCGAGGCTTACAGTTATCTTTACATTCTTAAGTATCTTGCTGCTTGGGGAAATTAATACCGAAGCCCCTGATTTTTACGCTACTTAAGAAGTAAGCTTGCTTGGTGCAGGCGTTGGGCTGGATCCAGAGAGACTCGCTGGGGAGTCTGGCAGAGGGAGGGGAGGGCTTGGAGGGGGACGGAGCCGTGGGAGGAGGGAGCAAGGGGGACTGGAAATAGTGGCTCAGGACAGGACATTTGCTGTGCCAAGTTCGCTGCAGAACTGAAATGGGGAAGCTTCAGAAATGTTGTAGGAGGAATTTCCTGCACTCGAGGTACACCCAGCTGCAGCAAAAGCACACTGTGTTTGGAAGGAACAGAAGGACCAACCCTGAATCCGTCATTTCTAAATTGTGCCCAGAAGTCCGCGAGGCCACGTGGTGAATCATGGTGGGAGCATCCCCTGAGCCTGACCCCCTGTCCAGGCTGTTTGGTAGCCCTGGTACGGGCAGCCCTGCTCACCCGGGGAGGCAGGTGGCACACAACCACCAGCTCGCTGAAACAGCTCTCTTCAAAGCTGAGCTTCACAGTAAGCCCCTGGTAATTGATAGTGCGATGCCTTTTTTTGTTTCAAGCATATCCATTATTATCTGTACTCCCACTTGCTCCATTTCCCATCACCGCTGGGGGCTACAAGTGTCCCAGCAGGCTGCTGGCCTCCGCTCTCCACACTGCATCGATCCAAACCTTCCCCTCCAGACACATCCCGACACATGGCAAAAGGAACGCCTTTCCCCAAGCTCCGGTAACCAATTATGATAAGGAACAAAGAAACGATTGACAAAGCAGTGATTTATGTGATCAAAGAAATTCCACAGAGTCATGGGACAACCACCTGCATAAAAGCTGCTTCTTATACCTTGCTAGAGCGAGTCGGAGGTAAAGAAACAGCAGTACACAGAAAGCTGCCCTTCCTTTTGATCTCGACTAGTTTAAAGCTCGGTATGACTCAGGAGGCCTTTTTCTTTCACAGCCCCAGTGCTTTAGTACTTATTAAGTACCACTGGGTCATTTGATCTATGGAGATTAAAAATCTCACCTGTAGGTTCCAACGGTGGAGAACAAAACAGAACCTAAGGAGACTCTGGACACTTGAGTTAGGGGCCTGGAGGCTATTTCCCCTCCACTTCAGATCCTCACAGCCTCCAAGTGACCTGACATCTGCTGCTGTCTCAGGACAGGGGGAGGAGGAGGAGCAGGGGTACAGCAGGAAGGACAGAGATTGTCTCCAGCAGCAACAGCGTCTCTTGTGTTCGCCCCCAGCAGCAGCTGGATGTCACAACACACAGGGCTCCCCCCTTCTCTGTGCCACGTCTGCAATTTCCTCTCACCACACTGTTCTCTTCCTAATAACCACTGCTTGGGTGATCTCGGATGAGGTACCACCGCAGTGATGGATGTGGGGAAGGGAGAGAGAGGCCATGCACTGGGCACGTTGGCTTCCTCAAGCACAGAGAGCAAAAGTGGCACCAGGGAGTACAGGAGGGCAGGAAGAGAGTCACTAAATCTTGACACTTGACATCTTAAACTAAGTAACATTAAAACAGGTCATTCCTCTTCCCCAGGCTCTGAGTAGCGTATGCATTTTGATTCTGCTCATGGCTCCACGACTGATTTCTACTCAAGTCACTGAACTGGTGTTTGGGCTCGTGTTCCTTCATGGCTACACAGATGGAGATGGGTGCGTGTGTCCTGCAAGAGCGAGTTTAGTTAGCTGCACTTCCTGGGCCAAAGGTTGTAATTTTCATTTCTTGTTTCGTTTCAAGCACCCCGAGGAGCTCTGTTTTGCCCAACCCTTCCATGTGGCTCAGAAGCCTGGGTTCCCCCAGGGGGACGTTCCAATTCCATATAAGAAACGCTGCTGTGGGTCTGAGCCGTGACCGTATCTGCCCTCACATCCCTGTTTCTGTGGGTGAAGGCAGAGCCGTTTCCTCATTGAATGTAGGTGCCTCAAAAACAGTTTTGGCTGTCCAGGCTGAGAGGAGAACGGCTTGGCTTCCAGCCAGAATGAGGGTCCTGCGATCCAAAAGGGCTGCGTTTGGGGGCCTGCCAAATCAGCAAATGATCTGCTACGGAGCAGCGAGACAGAGCTGGCTGCAGAGACGGGCGGCACAGTCATTCATTGAAAGCTGGGGGCACCCTCCAACGCAGCAAACGCAGTGCGGGGAGCAGCCGGCGGGAGGATGAATGGTCAGGGATCAGTTCCTGGAAACCGCTGGGATGTAATTGATGGCTTCGTACCATTTGGCTGGTCTTCTGCCCAGTAGCTCCGTGCCTTCCCTCTGGCCGTGCGGCAGGGCTCAGATTTAACTCGGCATTTCCGCACG